>NC_056702.1:152232-157232 GCF_018831695.1 Puntigrus tetrazona
ATAACAACAGATAGTTCACTAATTTATGCATTTTCTTTAGATTTTGTCATGCACGCTTTATTACGATTAATATTGGTGAATCTTATTTTAGAATAATAATTATTTTTATTATTGCTGTTAATGCTGTAAATCTGACAATGTCAGATTTATTTAAAAATTAAACTGTGATTAAATCTTGAAAGAAATATAATAATAATAAAGATTTTTTTACAAAGCCACATGCATCACATGCATATGGAATATATAATAATAATAATAACAACAAATTAGTTAATTTATACATTTTCTTTAGATTTTGTCATGCACACTTTATTATGATTGATATTGGTGAATCTTATTTTATAATAATTATTATTTTTATTATTGCTGTTATAACAATGTCAGATTTATTAAAAAACTAAATTATGATTAAATCTAGAAAAAATATAATAATAATAAAGATTTTTTCCAAAGCCACATGCATAATATATATAATATATAATATATAATAATATATAATAATAATAATAATCACAAATTAGTTAATTTATACATTTTCTTTAGCTTTTTAATGCACAATTTATTATGATCAATCTATTGATGAATCTAATTTTATAAAATCAAATAATAACAACAGCAATACATTTAAAATGTAATAATAATAATAATAATAATAATAATAATACATTAATTATTCTTGTGATTTTTTAAGGCTATGCATATGGAATATATTATGAATATTAATATTAATACATACTAATAATTTTATATTATAGAATATTTATAGTTCATTATATTAAAATCATTTATAATATAATTTTTACTATAAATGACTATAATAATAATAACAATAATTATGTAATATTTATGCATATATTTAGAAAAAATATTATAATAATATTTGTTTAAAAAAATACTTTTTAATGCAGATTCCAGGTCTTATGATCAATCAGTTGGTGTATTCCTAATTTGCATTACTAAGCTTCATAATATTTTTTCAATTAATAATAGATATTCTTCTAAAATAATATAAATATTGGAATATTTGGCAACAAGGCCCCTTGGTTTGCACCCTGTCCTCACGTTTAGCATCAGGCAGAAAGTGTCTACTTTCCCTCTCATTAATCAACATTTGCTTGAGTCCAGGAGGAGATGCTGCGTAAATGTTCAGAGAGCTCAGAGGATGCTTGATTGGCCGATTCAAACCCACTGTGATCAGCGAGTAATTAACGTGATCGCTAATTGATCTGCATTTCTTTGGTTTCTTACACGTTACGCGCTCCTCTGAGAGACGCGAGAGCAAACACATTCATTACCAAGTTATTTCGCTGCTGATTGACATTCATTTATGTGCACTGATGAATTCTCCAGCGTGAGATCAGGAGTGTGTGTGTGTGTGTGTGTGTGTGTGCTAAGAAACTGAAATGGTTTTAAAACCCGTTAAAAATTCATCACGTCCACTTTTACGACGCAGAGAAGGAGAGACAGGTTGCTAAGATAACATGAAAAATCATTACATTTAAAAAAAAAAAAAACTGAAAGTCTAAATTAAATGTTGAGAATAAGCTCGTCAAATTAGGAAAAAAAATAGAAAATTAGAAAAAGTTGTCACATATAGATTTAAAAAATCTGTAAAAAGTCTAAATAAAATAAACCTATTCAACTGTGAGAAAAAACTTCAATTAAAAAAAAACATATTAAAGTTGAATTACAATGAAGAATATACATGTCAGGTTCGTTTCATCTCGTTATTTAAAACACGCTTCGCTTGAAGACATTACGACTTGATATATTAATATATTAAAAATATATCTAAAGCAGTCATATATTTATTTGAGTTTCGAAAATAAAAGTGAGTTTGGGAAATAAAAATATTGGCCTTAAAAATGCGTTTGTGTCAATATTTTAATGTAACAATTTCAGTGAATTAGACATTGTTGCTAAAATTGTATTTTATTATTAAAATGGGGGGTTAAATTAGCGTGCTGCTATTAATTCTAAAGGTCTTAGATGGGGGTTAAACTGGGGCACTACATAGTCAGTTCACTGGGTCTCTCAGCAGCTTATAAAAAGGTTGTGTGTGTTTCACGAAGACTGTCATTGTGTTTTCTTCTCATATCGGGGGAACCATGGTAACGGCACACGTCTCTCTCTCTCTCCGTTGCATCGAGGGCGAGCGAGAAGACGAGCGGGACGAGAGCTGGGGAAAAACACGCACGAGTTTGGCAGCGAAGGCAGGGGTTTCCCTCAGACACACGCGCACATCTGAACAATGAAAGGTCATTCTGCGTGTGTGTGTGTGTGTGTGTGTGTGTGACAGCAGAAAGCATGGAAACAACAGCAGATGGAGACGTGAGGAGAGCTTCAGTGACAGGCGGTCCGGCTCGCGCTCGGGGAAGCCGCTTCATCTCGGAGAGCTGCCAGTGGCCCGCGTAAAAATAGACTATCAGCCGCTTCCAAGCCTTTAAACGCACCGACATCAGTGATCTGTGTGCCAGAGCAAACACGTTTAACCACAATCACTCTAAACATGATCCTTCACATGCACGATTCAAAAGTGCTTCCCAGTTATAATATCTACATGTTCTTAAATCAAGATGCATTTATTGGATATCCAAATATAAGACAATACAAGACATTACATCTTGTTTTCTGAGAAATGCATCAAAATTAAGCACGTTTTTGCTTGAAATCAAGATCTGCCAACGCAGTTAGAAAAATTATCTCGTTTTCTTTTTTGAATTAATTTCATTGTCATTTGTTCTGATTATACACAAAACGCACAAAAAAAAACAGACATAAAATGAAACAAATTACTTTCATTAACGAGAATAATCATTTTGCTTTCCTTTTAAATTAATTTTATTTTTCAGACTCCATTACCAATGTTTTTAAGCATTAACTAATTTTTATACATTTTTCGGAAAATAATACTTAATAGCTTACATTTATCATTATTCACATTTTTAATTTATTATTATTTTTTTAGATTTATAAAAAAAAATTTATCTATTAAATATGTTGATTATATTTAAATGTTATTATATCTTTAAAATATATCCTAAAGCATAATAATATTAATAAAAAGTTAACAATTATATAAAATGTTTAATAATAATAAAATTATTTTTATAATTATAACAAAAATTACATTTTTATTATATCTAAATCTTCTATATTTAATATTTAAAATATTTCCTAAAACCTAATAAAATAATAATAATAGTAAACAATTTCCATATTGAATTATTATTGTTTTTATCCAAGTGAAACGTAAATACAAAAATAAACCTTTCCTTTTTCAGACCCGTTTGTCAGATATATTTTTTTGTTTTTCAAAAACATTTTCAGAAATCAAGACATAATCACTTCTTTGCCGATCGTCTTTTTGCTCCAGTGAATGTACGTTGCTATAAGAATGTTTGTGATATTATTTTCTTTTTTTTTCCCAAAAATGCTTTTCCAGCATTCACCACGAAACGAAGCTGGTGGCTTTGAACGAGTCATAGCTCTTTCTGATTTCTGATCATTTCTGAAGTGGTGAAGTGATGTCAGACGTCGTGTATTTAACAATAATTCATCCCGGCAAAGGGACGATGAATGAGTTCCCGTTTCTCCCTGATGCGATCATGAAAGGAGGTGCTGTCGTATTTCTCCAACGCAACAGAAAGAACAACAAAACTTGTCATTCCTTCACAAGAACACAGAAAAAGGGCTCCTGAAATAGCAGCAGTCGCCTCTGCTCTGATATGAATAGCTCTGGAAAGTGAAGGTGCGATCTGCGCATCTTTTAGTTGGTATCCGGCTGCATTGTCACCGTCTTTCTCTCGGTTCTGGTCCTCACAAGGAGCCAAGGCTAGGGATTCAGCTGTTGCTATGGTGACTGCATTACGTAAGTTGTCATAGCGATAGGCCTGGTAGACGAGGACAGGTGTGACGGCGGGTGTCGTTTGTTCCCGCGGCAGCGACCTTCTGATGTGTGTAAAAACACACGGATACACAAACACAAGTGGCTTCTACTCAGCACTAGCAGATCTAGCCTGTCAGAAACATTATTATATTGCCGTCAACTTTTTTCACTCAGATTGCATCTCGATCTGTTAAAACCATGAATCCAAACTTTTTCTCAATGAACCCTTGTTTCAAACACAAAAATACTATACATTTTCATTTATGCACATTATGCACATTAATGGATACGTAAATAATGACTATATAAACTATATAGTTATATTATACAAACACACACACACACACATATTCAGTATTCATATATTAACTAAACAATGATATTTCTAATATTTACAATATATTTGTATTTAATTAAACGCGTAATACTTTTATAATTGTTATTATTATATTTATATAATGATATACATAATTACATTTATATATTCTATAGAATAAACTTTTTAAAAACATTACATTTAATATAATAAATATATTCTACATTTATATTATATTTCAAATATGCATTTTAAATAATAAATATGAATTTTGATCATTTTGATAATATGAATTTATGAACTTTATAATTTAAATAACTTCAAATATATACATATAAAACATACTTAAATACATTATAAGGATTTATTAGTATACTTATTATTATTGAGTAAATTTTCATGTTGGCTAAATATTTACTATAATAAATGTATATAGACATGGAATATATAAATATGCAAAAATAAATATTAATACATTTAGACTTTTTAAGAATTTATTACAATAATATTTTTTAATAATGTATCATAATGTATTTAAATACATAAATATACATAGGCTAAAAGTTGTCTTATTTTATCCAGAGCGTATTTTGTTTGAAAGCGACTATGAAGACCTGAAGAGCGAGAGAAAAGCTATTAATTGCAGCGGCACAAGCTCTCGGAGCTAAAGCCTGTTGCGAGACGAAGCTGATGAATCATGAATGCTGCTGTTTTACTGTGGGATTGGGCTAATCTAGCTAAATGGATATAGATGGGATGGCTCTGCTTCATTATTAAGAGAGCTGGGAGAGATGG
>NC_056702.1:162232-197232 GCF_018831695.1 Puntigrus tetrazona
CCACAAATTATTGTAATCCTTTTTACGTTTCTTAAATTCTCTTTTACAGAGAAATACATTTTTATAATATTTTAGAAGTAAAAGGCATGATAATGACAATTAGAAAAACTAATTATTATTATTAACAACATCAATGCAATAATTACTCCTATTATTAGTAGTCTCACACTAGCACAGTGAGATTATCCCTGCACGCACGCTCAATACATCATGTGTGAGATAACACAACCTTCACTAGTATTCTGCCTATTAACTAGTAGTAATTAATTCACAAGTGGTGTTGTGCATCGGACCAGAGTACTATTACGGAGGCGGCTGGCGTTAATGACAACTACGATTCACGATCATCAATTAAGTGAGAACCAGAGCCACTACAAACCTAAATATACTCGACTGAAATAAATTGATTGATTGAAAAGTATAGTATAGTATAGTAGTGGTAACTGTTCATTTGAAGCATTAGTCCGTTCAAGTGGTTATGATGAGGCTTTAGCTGCCTGTAGCCTAATAAGCTCACTGATGGTTATGAATGCGTCAGTGAAAAACGTCGGCGACTCTGACTCATCATCTCTGTATGCATCTTTCATATGGATTGCGCAATCGGGGGATATTTGTTTTTTTCAATTCAACCGATTCATTTGAAAGTACATTTCAGATACATTTATACCGTCTGTAATTGTTATATTGTATTATCACTTACAGTTTAAGTTGCATACAAACGTTTTTTATTATCCAATATATTATCAATTGCATGGTGCATATTTAATTACTCCAAAAAAAGGTGATTTCTGCAATTAAATTGGGATGCAAAAGCCATTTTTCGTGTCGTCGACAGCAGTTAGCTCTAGTTGAGTGTGAATGAAGACAGCGAGAGCGTCAGACAGACAGCTTGACTAACAGACGTACTACAGACAGTGGCGGGCTCCTAACAGGCTTTTGAGAGCCATTCAGAAGAAGAGAGAGTTGCCTCACTGAAGTGACTCCTAATAGAGAGCTAGCTAAACCTGGACTAGCGGACCGGCTCAACTCGACTCAACAGGATAATTACGACTGGCGCAGAAGAGGCCTTCACTTAATGGAGTGTATTTACACGGCGCCGGAGAGTGAAGGGCCCTAAATGACGGCGTTACGACTCAGTCGACATGTAAAGCGCACCGTATGACAGGTACAGCGTCAAAGAGTTTAACCTCGCCGGCACAGGCTGATGTTTTTAAGGAGGAACTGTGAAATCTTAGTCTGTTCGCTGCGTTTCACAGCTTTCTTGGAGAGCTGCGCTGATTCAGTGTCTGATGGAAAAGGACGCGCGGGTCACTCGGATGAGACGACCGGATCTCGCTGACTGGATCGGGTTTGCCCCAGTTTGGAAGAAACCTAATGATCTAGAAGACTGCAGAGAGAAAGGACACGCTGTCCAAAAATATGAGAGAGAAGAGGAACAAAGGAAGAAGACACAGAAGTGAAAATCTCACAGCTTTTGTGTTAATTGTGGATTATTTCGTTTTTTCGGACTAACAGGCAATCACCCAGAGCACCTTAGCAACCACATAGCAACACACTAAAAACTACATGATCAACTGAAATTAAACCCAAATCACCATATGGATTGAATTACTATAAAGTCTTTATATATTTTTTTAAATACTCGATTGTTTTATTTTATAGTGAAATTTTACAACAGTAAGGTATTGTTTCATACTAAAATATGCTAGTAGCAATTATATTTATCAATTATATTTATCACATTATTATTATTATTATTATTATGTTGTTGTTGTTATTATTACTATTGTACCATTATTATCATTATTAATATTAAAAGTATAGTTATTAATATAATTGTTGTTATTCAGAATAATAAAAATACCAATATTATTATTATTGTTAATATTATTGTTGTTGTAGTTGTTGGTGTTAATACCACTACTGTATTTTTTTAATTATGATTAAGTGTACTGTTATTAATATAATTGTTGGTATTCAGAATAAAAATAAAAAAACATTATTATTATTATTATTATTGTTGTTGTTGTTGTTGTTACTATTACCATCATCAGCAGAATTTTTTTTGCCAAATTAAACAGTGCTAGAAAACAGTGCAAACTTTAATTTCAAACGGCAATTTAATTTCTATAATAATAATAATAATAATTAGATTTAATAAGCACAACAAAACCAGATCATCCTAGCAACCACATAACTAGGACTATATGATACTGAAGAAAAAAGTGAGACGCAGTGTTACGACTTTCTATTTTCAGTCACCTAAAACCTTAACCTTTCGTAACTTCACTTAAGTATTAAAATTTTCATCCAGTTATCACAAGCCACCGCAGCACACATCCTGCTAAGAACACATCTGCAATATATCAAAATATGATTTACCCTTAAATATCAACCCTCTAAAAACCACCCAGAGCATCCTAACCACCAGACAGTCAAAGACCTACAACAATCAGAGCTATCACAGACCGACAAGAATCCTGATTAAATACCAACAAATACAAGAGAGACACCAAACGCAGAGACACTGAGCTGATAACCAGAGTGTGCGCTTCATATCTCCAGCACACACTGCCCTTGAGCTGTATCAGAGTGTGTGTGTGTGTGTGTGTGTGGATTGATGAAGACAGCTTCTCGTTCTAGCTGTTTGTACACCTGAAGCGAGTTTGAGGAAAGTACACACTCTTTTCTGCTCAAAGTCTTTCTGTACGAGAATGACCTCTCTATAACCTCCCATGAGGCCGAGCGTGACGGGCACGACGTGGAGCTCTATTTTTACTCTGTTTTTGAAGAATAAACTAAAGCAAAGCAACATGCATGCGTGAGAACGGCTGACAGTTACAACAAGAGAAGAAGACATGTTTAAAGATGAAAGACGCTGGAATAAAACCGGCCGGATCTCGTCTCAACGGATGGAAATATACAGAAAAAACATGATGGAGGGGACAGCGTATGGGTTTCCGTTATGTGAGCAATAAAATTAAATACAAATAACTACAGAACTGCGAAACGTTTTAGGCACTTGTGAAAAAATGCTGTAAAATGAGGATGATTTCTAATATAATTTCCTAGAAACACACTCCAGCAAAAACTTCAACTTAAACCATTTTTAGCTGCTGAAAATACTCGTGTTATAGTAATGTTTCTATAAAGTGTATTTATAGAAACGTGCATGACTTTAGTGTGCTAATGCATCATTTCTCAGTGTTAGAATTGCATTAGAAAGCATCAATGTTGAGGTTTTGCCACACCGCTGTATTTTTTTGCATGGATTTTAGCGGGTTCGCGAACACAAAGAAACATGAATTAACACAACAATACTGTATAGAAAAGTGCAAACAACAATTATCATTATCAATGTTTTGCTGAATGCCACAAAATGACTACAGAATTACTTGCACTGCGAAAATACCACCGATTCCTGCCTCGCTCTTTCACAACATGAAACACTATTAAACACTCAAATCCTTTCATTCCCAGGTTGACATGCTGTCAAAGCACATCTACCGTAAAAAAAAATAAAATAAAATTATACATTTTTCCTCCATTATTGCTCAAATGTTAGTAGAACGGCTTTGTTTTCAGTGTCATCTAAAGGCGGACGTAGGCCGGCTGGAGTCTGTGTGTACGTTCAGCATCTGTACAACAGCACAAAAACAAAGTTTGATTTGCTATTTAATCAGCGATTAGCGAAAGCAGCGAGTGTGTGTGTGTGTGTGTGTGTGTAATTGGCCCTGGTGGTCTGAACGGCTTCATTAGGGACCGTGTTACTCTTTTGAAGCCACGGACCGGCTCGGCGGAGGACTTGAAAGGGGTTTGTGCAGATAGAGGAAAAAGCCAGCCGTGCAATTATCACAACACAAAAGACAGTCGCGCATTTCAGACCGTCCGAAATGAGCTCGCTAATGCATGTGTGCGAGATTCAAACGAGCTCGACATGAAAGCCGGATCCAGCGGTACGTGAACGTCGGCGGCCTGTTTAACACGGCACCCTGCGCCGGGCTTAATGTCTCCAGCAAACACATCTCTCACAGTGTCTTCCCATCAGCCGAGAGAAAGACTGATACCTAAATACAGTCTTGCACTAAAAATGCTAAGAACACTGGTCAGCACGTCACATGCATGCATGACAACACAAACCATGCAATCAGAAGAAAAAAATACCACTGCTACTAATTTCATGCTAATGCATAAAAATGCAAAAAAGTACACTTCGGCCTCCACATCCTGGTCAAAATGCCTCCTAAATAGTGTGACGACTGGGTTTGAAGCAACTTTACACTTGCATTGACTATATTTTGGTGTGAAATGCCCAATTCTGTCATTTACTGACTCTCATGTAGTCCCAAACCTGTATAAGTTTGTTCTGTGGAAAAACAAAGACGCTGTTTTGAAAAAATAGCCAATAGGATCCAATGTTGTTTCATAAGTCATACAGCCTATAATTTTAGGTGATTGACATCAAGCTTGTTTGGACCTCGACAGTCATCAAAACATCTGTACGTCACATAGGTATGGATCATTTTTAACCTTTTCTTTAAGACCCACTCCACATTTTCTTGCATATAATTCTGCATCACACTGCAGTTACAGCCTGGCCTTCAACGTGAAAACATAAGCAAAGCGACAATTTATATTTAACATTCAACAAAATATCTTCTTTGTTCATTATTTTTGGGTGAACTGTTCCTTTAAGACTCTCACTACCTTTTTTCTTGTGAAGAATTATGTTTCAATCCAACATTCGTGACACAGCGGCACAAAAATGGGTATCGAATGCCATTTGACGCTAAAAAACTGAGCCAAGCAGCCATTTATAGATACATTTTAGATGCACTATGGCTATATCATCATCTTCAATGTTTGGTCTCAATTTTCTTCAAAATATCTTCGTGTCCCAAAGAAGGTTTGGATAATTTTAGGTTGAATTTTCTATATCTTCATTTAATTATTCCATTACACACAAATAGATCATAAAAAGAAATGCATCATAATAAGATTCAAAAAGATTCAGGGTTTTAAGTGTCGATTCATGTCAGCGTAAAAAATAACGACACAAAGCCATTTTTGTGCGAGTTGCTGCTTTAAGTTTGGAATGATTATGATTACCAAGACCAGAAAAACTGTGAAATATTTTTACAATTTTACTTATCCGTTTTCTGTGTGAATATATTGTGAAATGCAATTTATTCCTGGGATGCAAAGCTGCATTTTCAGCATCATTACTCCAGTCTTCAGTGTCACATGATCCTTCAGAAGTCATTCTAACTTGCAACATTTAACTAAATAATTTTTTACTGTACTTTTAATTCAATAAACGCAGCCAAGGTGTGCAGAAAGACTTTAAAACATATTAACCAGTTGAATCGAATTATGCTGCAAAAATGGCTAGTCTTCTGTGTTTAAAAAGACATTTTGCTCCATCATCATCATCATCATCATCATCAACTCAAGGCTTGTTCTCAAAAGATCATGTTTCATTACAGTAATCGCACACGGACACTAACATCCCACGAAGACGCCCACAGCCTCAAGACACGTGAAACTCGACGAGATAATCAGAGCTCGCCGACTGATCTAAAGACATGACTGACAGCAAAGTTTAGACTGAAAGACACCGGCTGCCAGCATCGGTGTTTAGATCATCCGTGCCCACATAAACACACACAACACACACACACACAAGTGGCTTCTGTATGACTGTGTTATTCTTCCAGCGCGTGAATCATCCACACACAACAATATGTCAAACGCACTCGTTTCAAGCGGCGCCAGAGGAAAGGAGCAGACGCGCATGGCACGCGCGGGGTTCGCGCTCGACTGGATTCCTGAAATCAATCGCCGCTCTGAATGAACACCGGCGGCCGATGAGCGATAAGGTCGCCATGGAAACGGTCTCGGCGCAGCATCCTCAGACGTGCGCCTGTGTTAACCTCTTAAGTGGCAACGGCACGCGCTCACATCAAAACACGCGCGCGCACACTCGTCAACATGATCACAGCGTCGAACCCTCCGCTGCATAAACAGATGGATGAAACCGGGATGAAGGCATCATGGGAGCACAGTGATGCAAACTAGAAGAATTCTGGGAAATGTCTGCCGGTTAATAACATACGTGTTTATAAGAACACTGCAAGAACCATAATCTGCGAGTCTGTTTGTGCCAAGATCGCATTTTCTGCTCATTAAAAATGGAGTTAGCATACTCTTCGTTTAGAGAAACCATCAATTATTGATTTGATCCACATAGGCACGTCGCCCCTTCTTTTGGTCCATCTCTGCAGGTAAAAACAATTAAATCAGACAACACTGGACCAATTAACCCATTTCTGTTGTGTGCAAGCACTGAAGAATTACCCACCAATAAAGAAAGAGTTCACACAACTTAACACTTGGCTGAACTTTACTCACCCTACCCAAAATGAATTAAGTGTTTCTTTCTTCATCAGATTTGGAGAAACGTAGCATTACATCACTCGCAGTGAATGGGTGCCGTCAGAATGAGAGTCCAAATACACAGCATGCCAATCTATCAGTTAATGTCTTTAAGTAAAAAGCTGCGTGTTTGTGGAAAACAGATCCATTATGAATACGTTTTTAATTCAAATCTTTGCCAAAATTTTTATGTAATCTATAATTATGGTTCCTCCAGTGAAAAGTCCATCTCCTGTTGTTTCCCACTTTTTTTTGGCTTGTAATCAGTGTTTGACCTGTGCTGATATCTCTCCTGATTCAGACGAGGCACCTTTTTCACTGGAGAAAGCAATATGGAGGGCTTGCATTTTAACCAGAAGTGATGGACTGGAGTGCTGTGGATTATTGTGATGTTTTTATCAGCTGTTTGGACTCTCAATCTGACGGCACCCATTCACTGCAGAGCATCCAGTGAAAGCATTCTCCAAACGAGATGAAGAAACTCATCTATGTCTTGGATGACCTAAGAATGGGGACATTATCAGCAAATGTTCATTTTAATGTGAGGATCAGCCTCTTTTTGGAGTAAACAAAAAATAAAACTTTCAAAGAAACAACTTCAATTTCAAACATGATGGTAAAATGTATAAAAAAATGAGAATTAAAATAAAACACACACACACACACACACACTAATGAGAGCAGATCTCACTGGCCTGCTTATAACCAGAGCAAAAAAGACATTCCTCAGAAACAAAAGCAGCACAAAGAAAAAGGTCTTTAAATTTTTATCCAGCTGATCTCTGCAGTGCATCTGAATTTGCCTGCAACAATCTCAATAATTAATATTTTTCTTTTCCTCTGACGTTTCCAGCCTCCTCCAACCAATCGTTTAATTAAAAACATTTCAAATAGCGACAAGCGCAAAATAACCTCCATTACGCTTCCTTTGAGTTGTGTCACGTAAGTGTGGGAGGGCTGCGATTCTTTTCTCTCCCTCATTCAGTCCAAATTTAACCAAAGCTGCTTTAACGCTGGGCCGTAACCACCACAGACAAGTCACCCCCAATAAATATTTTAAAAATGTCAAATTCTTGCACTGATCTGCTGCCTTCAATTAAAAAGGGCTGCCTGCCTTTAAAAGTAACATTTTCAGCCTCCTCTGCCCCTGAAAGCTAACAGCGCTCATCAATGTCAAAATAACTGAGAATCATTTAAAATATCAGCATTCAAAAGACAATGGACGCTTTTAGAAAAAATACTTTATAAAAGGTAAAAATGCACAATAAAATGTAAAACATTATTTTGGGTTTTAATTATCGGAAAAGCTTAATTTATAATAACTGAATGGACTGGAGAAGTTTACTGCTCTGGACACCTGTTACCAATGCACAGGTTTAAATGAAAAACACAAACCTGTCTTGATTTGATGCCAATATGTGACACCTTCCTCTCAATACTGTTTATATGCATGCACAAGCACTTCCTAACGCTCATATTTTATCAGGTTCTAACACATTTTGACAAGACACTAACACGTCTCCAGCACGTTTATCAGCGTGCGCTGGAAGTTAAACGCGAAGCATGCACGAGTTTGAAACGCACCGGTTTGGATTCACGCACAAGCACTTAGTAACGCTCACACTTCACCAAGTTTTAACGCATTGTGATGAGTCTCATCGCTTCTCCGGCGCGTTTACCAGTAATTTAAAGGCAAAACAAACTTATCCACGCGCATGCGGGACTTCTGGGGGTGTTCGAGTGCGTAAAGGAGCCGCGCGTAACCGTTTGGCGACTCCGCGCTGCGCTCTTACCCGAGCGGCTCTGGAGGAGTACGGGTCCTCGAACAGGTTCCAGATGACCGGCTGCCACTTCCTCCACCTGCTGCCGGTACCGTCCGCGGACACCACGTCCTCGATGCCCAGCCGCTTGCCGTACTCGTCGTCCTCATCGTTGTCCACGTTCATCTCGAACACCTCGAGCGCCTCCTCGGCATCCCGGTGCTGTCGGTAGGTCATCCAGCAGCACGGCTCCACGTCCGTCTCATCGATGCCCCAGAAGGACAGCTCCTCCTCGAACAGAGGTCCGCACACGTCCGCCGGGCAGTGCAGCTTACCTGTCCGGTAATAGTTGAGCACGTAGGCAAAGACGCCTGGGTGCCGGTCAAAGAAATACTCGTTGCTGCGCGCGTTGTACTCGATGAAGCCCGGGACTTGTTGCAGCTGGCCCAGAACCGACTCGAGGTCCGACTCGGAGGCGAGCAGGGCCAAGCGCGTGCCCGGCAGGGTCTTTAACGTGGTCCGGTAGGTTTCGTGCCTCGTGCCCCCGACGTTGAGGATCACCCTCTCGTGCTCGTCGAACTTGCCCATCTCTCAGAGTGAGACATGACGCGAGGGGAGTAACGTTACTCTACGGTGCTGCTGTGGCGAAGCTGGAGTACTCCAATAGTTCCCGAACAGCCTCATTGAAGTGATGGGTTGAGCCGAACGCTTCGCTTTGTTCGCGGCGAGCGAGACGAGCCGAGCGCGCGCGCGCGGACAGGTGAAAGAAAGCAGTAGCTCTTCCTTCTATCGACCCATCCTCATCCTCATCCTCATCATCATCACCTGCGGCTCGCGCTTCGGAGCAACAAGAGCACGCTCGCTTTCTTTCTCGCGCGCTCTCTCTCTCTCTCTCTCTCTCTCTCTCTCTCTCTCACACACACACTCACTCAAGGACACACCCTTTCTCATCAGTGGCATTCGACATCAATATATTCATATAAACATGATGTCATGTGCAGGGTTGGGTAAAGACACATCAACGTGTATTTTAAAATAAAATACCAAACACCTTCATTTGAAGTGCATCAAAATCAGCTACAAAATACAGCCACACACTGTGCCAAAATAAACCACGGTATTTTAAAAGTACTCATTTCTTTGCAAACATTTGATATATATATTGCAAATATCTGAGGTTTTCACCATTACACGCTGATTAAGTGAATGTTTGATACGCTCAGAAATAAAGGTACAAAAGCTGTCACTGGGGCAGTACCTTTTCAAAAAAGTACCTATTAGGTCAAAATATGTACACTTTAACTAATAATACGCTCCATTAAGGCACCAAAACCGCCCCAGTGACAGCTTTTGCGCTTTTATTTCTGAGAGTGTTGCAGCAGCTTTTCTCTAAACCTTAATGTTTCACAGTTTGCAAACGTCTCCTAATTCAGTTCTTTCTTCTGTCGGTGAAGTGCCTGCTTTGCATCAGCAACACCGACTCAGTGACAAGCAAGTCATTCATAAAAAGACAAACGATGGCGTCTGCTTTCTAACTAATTAACTGTTTGATTGTCAGTCACGAATATAATCATATATTATGTGTCAGGCAGTTATTCATGCGATGGCATGCAAAAATCATAATCCTACTTAACAGCTACTTTAAATATGGTACAGTGTTCGGCAATCAAGTAATTACTAATCAGTCATTAGAGACCTATTTGCAAGCTGACATCAAATGTTTTAGCTTTTAAAGTCAACTATTATTAAACAATCAATGTCAAAACTTAAATGTAGCCAGAAATATAATCAGAAAGCAGTAAGAGAACTTGTGAATCCAAACACTGAATCTAATGAGAGCCATAGAAGTATAGAGGACACATACAGAAATTAATAATGTATATTATTGTATAATTTATATTTGATATGTATTTGAAATGATAAACGCCGCCCCTCCCTAGTCGTACGATGGTTGGGTCACAATAGCTCAATTTTTTTCCCCCACTGACAAATTTATATGCATGAAATCCATGTTATTGTTTATTATTAATAAAGTCATATTTTATTCTTGCAAGTTAATTCCGGAATAACATAGTTTTTGGGGAATGGCTGGAACAATGTTATGATGAATATCTCTAGTGGAATGATCCCGATAAAACGCTAATTTAACTTTAGTTTTTTTTTTTTTATTTGTGTTAATTTCAGGAGTAAAATCATGCCGGCAGAACCTAACGTGCAGCTGGTTGTGAGAAAAACGCAAGAAAAAGTGGCAAGAAAAACGCAAAGAGCTGTTGATTCAAATAAACGATTCTAATGAACCGATTCTTTTAGTGAATCAAATACATGCAACCATTACGTTCACAAACAAATGACTATTTTGAGGCGCTACTTTAAAAGAGTCATTTAAAAAAAAAAAGGAGAGATTAAAAAAGCTCAGTCACTTCAGCTAGTCTGAATCAGTCCGATGAATCTATCACTGAATCAAAAGGTTGACTGAATCAACACCAAGACACACTCGGTGATAAGGGAATGTTTTAATCAATAGTTCAATACATACCTGACAAAGAGAGAATACTTTTTATGGAAACCAAACCTATTTATTCAACAAGCAGCGCAGCATCCACCTTATTTTTAACGTGATGATAATGGATGAGCGAGATTTGCGTTCACTTATTTTTAGCCATACTAAATCAGGTGGATAAAAGGGCAATGTATATACTAAGAGGAAACTAGATGTAATCAGTGAGTAATAGGTTGAAATGTCCATTTAAAGGTGGATGGTGTTTTCTAAACCGTGCAAAACAGGTTTTGGTTTAACTAGGGCAGAGAGCGAATCACCGCCGGACTGAATCTAATGGAGTGATTCATCATGTCTGACTCACACGAGCTCATTACAGTATGCAGGGGTCTTTCCCACAAAAACAGAAACCAGCCACTGATTCGCTCACACAAACCGGCGCTGTAGCCTAGCAGCGAAAGACCTGAAAGGTTGCAGGTTTAAGTCCCAAAGGAAATGATTCATGAGCATAATGATTCGTGTTAAGTTTGCACTTACGGGCCCATTAGTGTCGTTAGCTCATTGACGACCTATCGAAAAGAATGCATGCCACGATTTTCCTCTGAGGCGTTTCTCATCTTTTGCTTTCCGCGAAAACATTCTCACCGTGTCGGAGATTCACCTGTGCAACAAAGCCGGGAAAAACCCGGGGCAAAAAATAGCAGCACTGTCACATTCGGTGTCGCAGAGCTCCGAAGATGAAGAAACGCGTGTGCATGTCTAAAGACACATGCGGCACACATGCGTTCCCACACACCAGCGTCTTAATCCTGTTTGCAAAAACGAAATTAAAAATAGTAGCAAGACTGGGACCGACATTCATAATTCATACAGGCACGGAGAAGCTGCTACAGCCACTCAGATGAGTCTTAACTCCGTCTTATTACACATTTCTTCCAAATACAACAAGTCGTAGTGTTCGTAGCTTGATGCATTTCCTCCAGAGCTAAAATTAACACGTCGTGAGCTGCTCTGGAAACGCGTGAATGTGGAAGTTTCCTTTGAGAGTAGAAGTGAACACTTTGCCACAGTCACGCGTTTAGTGCATAGATCTTGGAAGTCAACCGAAAATGAACAGAAATGTTGAAAGATTACTCAGCAGCGAATGGGTGCCGTCAGAAAGAGAGTCCAAGCTCGTCACAGTAATCCACAGCACTCCGGCCCATTAATAAATGCCCCGAGTCGAGCTGAAATAAGATTCCTCTATCCATAATAATGCAAATTGAATCAGGAGAGAAACCTGCACGAGCCAAAACGGTTTAAAAATAGTTATATGCGAGCTATTAAATCATCTTAAAGGAGCAAACACTAACATGCGTACACATTTTTCACACTTAAGTCAAGCTTCCACTGCACCAGAAACTAAATATCAAACTAAAAGACATCTGCAAACGAGTGATTTAGGCTTTTTCTCAAAACAGCTTCGCTTTCCTGAAGCACTCTTCACATTACGCTGGGAAGAGGTGAGCTGACACGCCAAATAACTACCTGCTTTCTCTGTGCATTAATGATGGGTATGCTTCTTACGATCACATCTCTTCTTCAGAGGAGTTATTTGTGGATTAAGTGATGTAATGATGCATATCTCCAGATCTGATATGGAAACAACCAGAGTTTCACTGTACAGCCTAAAAATGCAACGCCAAGGAGCACTGCCTTTCTGTTCAGACTCTTTCCCCTGACATCCACAAATAAAGTGTATTTTGGTCACTGATGCAGCACACGGCACAGGGCTCACGTATCCAAAACTGACCTTGATTCAGCTGTAGGTTAGTCATGTAATTCATCCTCCCACGACGGTCTGTGGTTATTTCAGAGCACTGGATCTGTACCGGTGGGGTGCAGGTCTCTTCTGATGAGCTCTGGACAGGAGCAAAAAAACAACGATGAAGGCCAATCTTAACCCTCTGCTGAAAAATGGTACAATTGGTACGAAATATTACAATTTCGAGTTTATTGGCATGGTGTGAAACTTTGCAGGACGTTATAAAAGGCTTAAAAATGTTGACATGATTATAAAAGTTTAAAGGGTCTTTAAAATTTGTGGACAAATATGACCATTATATACAAAGTTAATGGAAAAAATTTAACTATTATTTTAATTCTATTATTTGAAAATATGATTTTTTTTTCCCCCAGTAATATTCTGTTTCTAATATTTCTATAAAAATAAATGGTGTGTAATTTAATAAATCATGTAATGTGATGTTTCCTTAAAAAAAAATAAAAATAATTAATTAATAAATTAAAACAATACGTTCTTATCATTTAAAAAAAAAAAGGGAGAAAAAGGTTGTTTATTGTATTGTCTTATTGGAATGTAATTGAAATAAAAATTGAATAAATTTTTTCCATTTCATAAAATTGCAAAGTTTTCATTTAAGTAATTTTGTCATATTTAGTAGAGAATAATCCATGCTTTTTAATATATACATGTATTATTTTTTTTATTACATATTTGTTTGGATTATTAAGTTATTTTAGTTATACTAAATAAAATATATAATTTTTTTGTTTTAGTTTTCAAGTAACATTTCTTTTGAACGTTTTTAAATGTTTTTTACGTGACATAAGTGTGAGCCTTATGGAAAACCAGGGCGAACGGCCGGTTGTTTACCTTCCTTCAAATAAAAAACCTTTAATGTTTGGCGACCAATGAGGCAAAACCAGCAGACATCCACCGAGAAGTAAAATAATAAAAGCAGCAATCACATAATCAGAAGACATCTCATAATGAAAAGCTGTCTCACGTCTCATTAAACCCTCTGTCCGCGCTCATATTAATTAAAAGTCTATTCCCAGAAAGAGACAAGCCGAGGTACGAGGGCAAATGTGGTTAGCACATCCCATTAGGTGTGTAAACGCACTTGATTAAAGCTGAACGCACCTCTAATTGATGGGAGAAGATTATTTTGGGACGTGTGGCCCCAGTGGACTCAGTCTGGAAGGTGAAAGTCTTACAGCGTTCATGCTACTAGACAGACTCACATTAAAACAACATCAAACTACTTGTGTGCTGCACACTGCTCAGGGACCGGGCTTTACAGTAGGGGGCGAGCCTGTGCTAAACGTTTGATTCTCTGCGCAGCAGCGTCCTCTGTCGACCAAACATCTTTAGCGCTAAAGCTGAAGACACACCTGGCGGCTTTGGGAAATGTTGGTCGGACGGTGCGACCGAACTAAAATACCCGCATACAAGTTACTCATTCTCAGTGTGAAAGTGCCCAAGCAACGTAACTCTAAAAAGGACGCATCGCCAGCCCGAGAGCTTCTGAGAACACGGGCCCTGGTGACTAGTTAGTGGTCGTAGTTAGCGATAAAGCGAAGGAAGATGCGCGAGGAGCTAACGCTGGTTTGCTAACCGAACACGTCGGCTCACGTTTTATTTGTGTTTTAGTGTCTTGTCGAGTTGACTAGCACTTTCAATCGGCCAAAATGCAAATGTAAAAGACTTACAACTTATTCCGCCTTTTTTTTCTCGAACAGGAAGCCGCCGTGGTTTTAACGTACGACGGCCATTTAAATGTGCGAGACTTCCGGTATCGTTACCTTTCAGTCCGCCGGGCTACTTTAAGAAGCACACTGGAAATTATTATATTAATTCTGCTATCACTTAAACAGTTTTAGTGCTATTTTTGTATTTTTATATATATATATATATATATATATATATATATATATATATATATATATATATATATATATATACACATTTTTATGGCTAATGAACCGGAAGCCAAGAAAATATGGGAGTGTCTTAACAACATATAAAGCACAAAAATACACACAAACCACAATATTTTTTTGCAATTGTAATTTGTAATCTGAGAGAAAATGGAAGCAAATCCGCTCACTATCAACTTAACATGACCTAACTGCAAGATATTCCATAGAAACTTTGATTAATATGCACCAGAGGATCAGTGAACGGCGTAAATTGATGTATAAGGTTAGAAACCGTTCAGAACCGTTCTCATCCTTGTTTTTCTTGACAGTAGTCTGAAGATCTTGGCTTCTGCGGTCCATTCAAGCAACACCTGTTTTCCACTTCCTGTTTTCTCACACCACCTGCTACACGCCCTAGAGACTTCTGAGGGTGAAGCCCCCAGAAGCACACTTTTCATTTTATGTACGTTTCTTCTGAATTTATTAACAGCTAAACATCTTGCTTTCATGCATTGACTTCATTGGCTGATCAGATATTCGCATTAATGAGAAGAATAGGGGAGCTAATAACGCAAAGCTTTAAAACTGCTCGAGCATAATAACAATATAAGAACAAAAACTGTCGGTAACAAACACCAGCACGTGCATTTTATTTTTAGTTTATTTAAAGCTTTCAAAAGTCATTCATAATAAATATATGGTCATTTAATCCACACCAAATACAAGGCAAAAAAACAATGAGCACAGGATGCACAGAGACTGATCACATGCCAATCACATCCAATGATCGCTAAAAGACATGCAACAAAACATGGTTTTAACAGGACCAGTTGCATGTTTTTAAAACACGGCAGCAATTGTTGGGTTTGAAATGGTCACCAAAAAATGTACTGTACATTTTGATTTAGGAATCAACTCTACTTTGGAACATTAATATTTTTTCTTTATATTGTCAAAATATGCTTGGCAAAGTGATGAAACAAAAAGGAGGTAACTTGAAACACGTCAGACATATTTATAAAAATTAAAAAAAAAAAAAAAAAAAGTGGCACAGAAAGCAACAACGTGAACATCATCTCACTCACAATCACATTTAGTGTTTGGTATTTGATTCAAGCCAAAAAGAAAAAATATTTTAAACTAAAGCTCAAAGCTTTGACCTCCCCTTGACTTCTGAAAAGCTTCGTAGTATATGATTGTCATACCAGAATCATGCAACGGTGTTAAACACGGCAAACGTGTTCCTCGAGCCTCGCCGAATCAGACGTACCCGTGAGTATGACTCCAACCACAGGAGACACAGAGAACACTTACAAGTCAACATGAAGTGATATTCACATCTAGGTTCACTTCCATGTTTCTGTACACCATTATTTGTTATTACTAACAGAAAGACTGACCAAATAGTTAAATGACTATTTCTTGATTTTATTTCCCCCGCCCACATGGCTTTGATGATGATTTTAGAGGCAGGGCAAGTTATTACACTGCGATACATAAAAAAATAAATAAATAAAAAATTAAGACGACAAACATTTTCTGCTTTGGAATAACCTCACCGATTAATTATCCGATATAAAAATCCAGTAAAATCAAGTAAAAGTAAAATATTATTACAATATAAAATAAGTTTTCTACACGAATATATTCATATATATCCTTTGATGCAAAGCTGAATTTCCACTGCTTAATTTTTCAATGCTTAAAACAAGGTTAAATAAAATAAAAAAACAAGAAAAAAAAAAAATCAAGGATGAATTGAACTATTCTAATGTGACGGCAAAAGATTTCTACTTGAAATAAATGTTGTTTTAGAACTTTCAATTCATCAAAGAACAAATAAAACACAAAAATACGAAGGACTTGAGTAACGACGCTAAAACAGCTATTTTAATTTACAATAACATTGACCATTTTTACTCTATTTTTGATCAAATAAACGATGAACGGAGTTTGATTTCGATTAACTTCAAACGCAGTAAAATATGCAGGAGTTGAAACCAGTAAGTAGCGCTGACCGCTTCGTTACAAGGAATAAAATGAATAAATAAATAAATATATAAATAGATATGTGTCCGATTCTCGCCGGGGTTACTCAGGCCTGTTGCGTCGTCGTAATCCAGCCGTCTGATCGACTGTAACGTCCTCTACACTGACTTCGGCCGGCTCCTCCAGGGACGGCATGCTGGAGTCACTCTCACTCCCCACGTCTTCCTCTCCCTGCGAAGGTCTGTTCTCCTCCTCGTCCTCCTCTCCCTCAGACTCAGGCCTGAGCTCTCGGAGATCCTGTGGCTGTGTTTGAGTTTCTGGAAGCGTCTCAGCTGCGGATAAAGTCTCGATGAGTTTGTCCAGGTTGCTCTCACACGACGGCTCTAAAAGAAATAACCACACCAACACCATAAGCCTAAACGCATGCTTAAAAGCACAACACTTTTCTAGCAATGCACGAAAATACAAAATGCCTAAACAAGTGTCACTCTAAATGTTTCAAACAGGCACATAATCTTATGTTTGGCATGATTTATTAACACAACCGCTGCTCAACTCGACTGCTGTGAATGGCCTACATAATGTTGGCTGATTTAGTGCTGCTTTGATTGCAATATATTTTCAATGATATGTGAGCTGCTTTACTGCGGTCATCTGCAAACTAAAACTTGCTTTACTGCAGCAGGACTAGTACTTATTCACTGGTATTGATGCAAACTCAAAAAGATTTGTGTTTATAGCCCCAAATTAGTTCTAACATTAAAAAATTAAATGCATTTTAAATATAATATGATTTTTGTGCTGTAATGCCAAAATAATGATGGATACGTATACATAAAAATAAATAAATAATGGATAAATAGATTATATATTATTTAAGGATCTATTGTCCTTCCAAACTGCCTAATTGTATTTATTTTTTTAACAAAATTTTTAAACTGATTTAAATACAAATTAAAATACATAAAAATGGATAAATAATAAAAAACAATAAAAAAAAGACAATAAATTAAGGATGTCAAACATCAAATTGTCTGATTGCTTATTTTAAACAACATTATTTAAATGCAATTGAAAATGGATAAATAAAAATAAAAAACTATAATAATATATATATAAAACATCAAAAATAATAAAAATAAACAGTAGACAGTTGCACTTTTCTAATTGCTGATTTTAATTTAAAAAAACATAAGAAATCATACATAAAAATGAATTTTATTTCATTTAATTATATAAAAATCAGATGTAAATGCAAGCAAACATTCACCCGTTCAATTCATCATACCTCGTCATCATTTTGGTTTTCAAAAGCCTTTAATTTGTACAGTTAGGTGTATGTGGCAGTAGTCCTGGTGTTATTGTTCTCTAACATGCTTGCGTGGTTCGGTGTTAATTGCGCGGGCGTGTGTACGGGAGCAGATGTGTTTACCTTCTATCCTGATGTTTGGACACTCCATGCCTCTCTTCTTCATTAGCTGCCGAATGCACTGCAGCTGCGACATGATCTCGCTCTTCTGCTCCATGGCAACAGACTTCACACTGCAGAATAAACAAACCCACACCACTGAAAGCCAACAACCAGCCGCTCGACACCAGCGTGCAGCTCACGCAAAATCCATTTTTCTATTTGCATAAGCAAAAAAAAATAGGCTATGAACGTGCTTTAACCGAGTGCATTATTGCATGACTGAACAAACCAAATTTATTTAAAACGAAGAGGTTTGCATGTGTTCAACTTCTCATTTTCATGTCTCACCAGTTGGTCAGTGGGTCCAGCTGGGTCAGGATGGAGTTGAGCATCTTCTCGGTCTGAGCCAGTCTCTGCTCCAGCTCGTTCAGCTGGTTCTCTGTGGGAAACCACAAATGCTTCAGAAAAACATAAAACATAAATGGTGTTGTTCTCACCAATAAATAAAATTACCCCATAATTTACTCACATCCAAGACATCATAGGTTTATAAGACTTTTTCTTACATCATACATCGAGTCAGAGGTTAGTCAATTTGCAAAACAATCGGTGGGCGGGGCTAAACAGGCAGTAATGTAGAATCGATGGGCGGGGCTAAACAGGCAGCGATGTAGAATCGATGGGCGGGGCTAAACAGGCAGCAATGTAGAATCGATGGGCGGGCTAAACAGGCAGCGATGTAGAATCGATGGGCGGGGCTAAACAGGCAGCGATGTAGAATCGATAGGCGGGGCTAAACAAGCAGTAATGTAGCATCGATGGGCGGGGCTAAACAGGCAGCGATGTAGAATCGATGGGCGGGGCTAAACAGGCAGCGATGTAGAATCGATGGGCAGGGCTAAACAGGCAGCGATGTAGAATCGATGGGCGGGGCTAAACAGGCAGTGGTGCAGAATTGGTGGGCGGGACTAAACATGCAGCGATGAGAATCGGTGGGTGGGGCTAAACCGTTATGCAGATTTAGTGGGTGTGGCTAAACTGTTGCGTATAATTGGTGGGCAGGGCTAAACCAGCAGCGATGGAAAAGCAGGTGTTGATCATCTGTGGAGGCGGTGCTTAACCACACTATTACATCATAGAGTAGAATATTTCACAAGCTGTTTTTGAGGCAGACTGCCTCCAATATAAGTTGTTTTTAGACTAACTAGACAGTTTTGAGTTCTAAACCTTATAGGATGTTTTTATAGCACAAACACCTCTTATATATCAAAAAGTGAAGCGAAATATTGGTTTCTCATTTTATGAGCCCTTTCATATATCCGTTCTGAAACAGTCAGGATTATACAACCTAGAAAGCGCACAAAGAGTACTCCCTCTATAACCACTAAAAGCTGTCATTCACAAACACACACTGGAGCACGTGCCAGTTAGGTTTCGTCCACCCCTACAAGTGATGTCCACAGGTGAAGTCTGGGATCATTTGAATAGTCTCAGTCTTACAAGAACTAGACTAAAAAGGAAACGCAGGTCCTAAGAGATTGTAGATAATTTGCACCTTGTACATAAAACCTTAAAACACACCTGTCTCCGCTGATTTCTTCACTCCTCGAGCCGTTTTGGCTTTTTGGGTTTCAGAATCACTTGCAGATTTTATCTGCAAACACAAAAAAACATAAGCAACTCAAACAGCAAACCAAAAGAGAGAAGGTGTGTAGGTGTGTGTGTATGCTTTGTGTTGTAACCAATAAAATATAATATATTACCGTTACATGTGCCTTCCGTGAGACTTTACTTCTAACTACAAACTGAGCCTCAAACAAGAGGGGACTTCCTGAAGAACAGCAACCTGCGTGTGGGTGACTGCTTTGTGGTTTAGGCTAGATTTGACTACCCTTACCCTACCTGAATTATCATAGGGTTAAAGGACACACCAAGTAACAGCATATATAAATGTGTGTAACAGCTATATATAAATCTCTCTCTCTCTCTCTCTCTCTCTCTCTCTCTCTCTCTCTCTCTCTCTCTCTCTCTCTCTCTCTCTCTCTCTCTCTCTCTCTCTCTCTCTATATATATATATATATATATATATATATATATATCTCTATATCTCTCTATATCTATATATACAGTACATATACAGTATGTATATATATAAATATAAAAAACAACAAAACTCAGCACCTTCAGAAATTTATACGCAGCGAAGAGGCCGACACCGATGGCGTAGATGGGCATGAGGGTGAAGACGTAGCCCTTATTGTTGTTGGATTTGTATTTGTCGCTCTTCAGCTCCTGCTCCATGAGTTTCTTCATCTGCTGCATGTTCTCCACGCTCTGAGACATCTGAGGCGCTGCGTTCCTGTGGTACTGCTGCTGACTTTTCACACTCCCAGGACCGAGACCGGGACCGGGACCAGGACCTGCGGAAACACACACACACACACACACACGTTACACATCCAGGGTCTCTGCAGGTTTTATGAAGGCAAATTTAAAGAAAAGTTAGGAATAAATACGCCCACAAAACAAGAATCATAAGGAGAACAATTAGTTTTTGCTGTAAATACATGATTTAATGCCGTGAACATACATTCAATCTTGCTTTTTCATGTCTTTCTTTTTTAAGACACATACTGCTCTTGTGCTGCAGAGAGACAACGATAAAAAAGCACTTCTGCTTAAACCATTTTTAATACAGACAACTGTTAAATATCGACTAACCTATATGAAATGACAAACAGGTACGATGACAAAAACAACAGACCCCAGATGCAACGTTAGTAAAATACAGCAAAAACCCACAGAGACGCATCGAAGAGCCACAGCAATCATAAAAAATACTAATCACAATAATACGCAGTATTATATATGTAATATATGTGACCCAGGACCACAAAAACAGCATCACGTTTTGTTGCAATAGACAACAATAGACTGCATGGGTCAAAATGATCCATTTTTCATTTAATTCACAAAATCATTGGTATATTAAGTAAAGATCACCTCCCTTGAGGATATTAACCAAATTTAATACCGTTAAAACACCAAAACGTAATATTTAATTAATAATATGCGTTGCAAAGAACTTAATTTGAACAACTTTAAAGGCGATCTTCTCTATATTTTGATTTTTTTTACACTCTCAGATTAAAAATTTTCAAATGGTTGTTTCTCAGCTAAATATTATCCTATCCAAACTCATTACGCATCATGAAAAGCTTATTATTTATATAAATTATTGAACGGTTTTATGGTCCAGGGTAAAAAATGTCAAATACAATTTAAAAAAAAAAACACAACCGACCCAAGACGTTAACGTTAGTAAAAATTGAGCAAAAACACACGTAACTAAGAGGCACGATAAACGCAGAAGATGTTCGGCGCTGAACAACCCGCAGTGAAATACCGCCAGAATGTAAACAAACCCAGCCGCAGCTGGTCCTCTCGAGTCCGCACCTCTCCTGCTGATCCGCGGGTCGAAGGTCTCCCCGTCTCTGCTTCCGCCGCCGAACATCCGCGGGAACAACACAAACACGAGCAGCACGGCCGTGAACGCCATCACGAGCTGCTGAGAAGAGGACAGCACCATCTCCGAGCGACAGTTAATAACGCTCGATCACATACACGCCGTCTGTTGACTGGACGTCTTCTTCGGTGCGCGTGAGCGTGCGCGACGGACATCTCGCGGGAGCGCCGCCGCTGACCTCTACAGGACCGGAGCGGAACCGCGGGGTTTCTTCGGTCGTGCGCTTGCGGCCAGAAGTCGGAGTAGCTGCACGTCAGAAAACTACAAAAACAATTCTTACGTTTGCAGGGCGCCAACTTTTTGTCTTCAGCTCGGAGTGCGAATGTTTAACGCAAATATGTACTGAATATAGACGTGAAAACAGAGCTTTAAATCATTGTTTGCCTTATCAGAAGCAGAAGACAGCTATCACTGCAATTAACATAAGATTGAGCTGATGGACTCTAGACTTTGTTTTTTTACCCCCTTATCTAAACTGAAGGAGAGGTTTTTTTTTTTACTTTCCACCAGTATTCCTTATTTGTACCTTCATCCAAACCCGTTTAAAACCTCAAGCTTCTACAAGTGCAGTACTTCAAACTCCAGTTTGTCTTCAGTTTTTTTGTTTTGTAATTGTTTTTGTAGTTATCATCAATTCTGTTTAGGCTGATTAAAAACTAGAAATGCATTTTCATACAAATACTAAACGACTTAACCCAATACTCTACTAAGTTTTCTACAGATATATTGTATATTACATAACAATAAACTACAGTTTACTGTAACATAAAGTGAAGTACACTACAGTATATATTGCCGTTTATTAGTTCACTATACTACAGTCATTAACAAAGTGTTGTAAATAGTACACATTATACAATAGTCAACATTTGAAGTGGATCGAAACAGTTCATCAAAGTCGTCAAGAACACATTTTGGTTTAAGGACAACTTTAGGAAAGCTTTTGATCCAGTTTAAAACACTAATAGATATGTTTTTCAGAGGCTGCATGCAACCCTTTTATGATGTTGTGGGTGTGTTTAGATTCTTCTTGTGTCTTACTGGTGAAAAGAGTATTATCAAATAGCCATCTTTTCTTAGGGTGAGGTGCTCTGAAATATACTCTGAACACGCCTGATAATGAGAGGAAACCTTCACTTTCATCTTGACATGGGCTGCCGCTCACACACACACACACACACACACACACACACACACACACACACACACACACACATAAACTCAGACCAGCCTCTTCCTGCTCACATTTACCTCAGCACCTACAGCAAAAGGTAATGTTACTCTGTCTGTACAACAAACTATTAGGATTAAATGTGCTTTAAAAATTTGACATTTAATTTCACAGTGACGTTGCATTTCGGTCAAATTTGTACTTGTTTAGTTGTTAAAGTATTGATAGAAATCGGTGCATTCTTGACTAGTTTTTAGCGGCTTATAGAAGCACCTCTGTGTCAACAATGCGTTATAACAGGCGTCTGCTAAATGACTAAATGTAAATGTAAATGTAACCCTTCTCTGATGTTTGCAACTTAAACTAAGAACATAAAGAGATCTGAATGTGAACCGCAGACTCACTTGCCTCTAGATCTGAAGCACAATGACGTCTCAGGTCTCGAAGACTGTCCTGCGACTGGAGGCTGAAGACGTCCGGGCTCTGAAAGATGGAATTAATTTCAAGAAAAACCAAAAGGACGGCAAATGCTACATCATTTACAAGAGCGAAGGAAAGATACGAGCGTGTGTGAACCAGTGCAAACACCAGGGAGGACTCTTTATTAAAGACATAGAAGACACGGACGGCAGGTAGGAGGAAAAAACGAAAAGGGAACAAGGGAATGCAAGGGGTTGCTAAAATAGCTCAAGTTCTCTTTTCATACATGCAAATGTTGCTATATATATATATATATATATATATATATATATATATATATATATATATATATATATATATATCTAGGAGAGTTGTTTTTGTTGAACAAGCCATTACAATACCCGTTAAATGAATTACCGCCACAGCAACGGTTGGCCATCTAGTCATCTAAACCTCAACTCCTTTTAAGGGAATGAACTCGTCAGACCTATTGTACATCGAAAGCAAACCCTTTGTCTTGAGCTGCAGAAGGCATGGGATGAAATGAGTGTTTTGAGAATCTGGACATGTGCTGCAAAAGATGGACATGTATAAATAGTATGTTTAAAAATGGACAAAGACAGCACAACTCGCTTCATCTGGTATATCTGTTGTGCGCAGAGCAACCATCTGCATGAAAATCATACAGTAACTCTTTAAAAAGTCACTACTGTCAAGGGTTTTAACATTTTTGTCCATCGCCGCATAGACATCTTGCAGATGTTTTTGAAGGGAGTCTCTCTTACTTTAGTCTCCAGCGTCACATGATCCAACAAACATTTCTGATTATTGCCCATCCTGAAAATTGATAAAGATCAGAAATCTTTACAGAGCAGCAGACTGTTTTCTGAAGGATCACTGAAGACAATGCATTGGGGAAACAGCTATGCTGAATTGTAAAAGCATTGTTTTTGATTGAATGCAGGATTAGTAAGAAGAGTCAAAAACACACAAAGAAATGAAAACTTTATTGCAAATCCCTCAATAGGTGCACTTGTGTGTTTGTGTAACAGAACGGTGCGCTGCACCAAACACTACTGGAAACTTAACGTGGCCACTATGGAGTACGTCAACCCTCCAGACAGCTTCATGCAGGACGAGCTCGGTATTTACATTTCAATTGTAAAAAATAAATAAATGCCGTGCATGGAAACTTTCCATCGCACATTGCACTTTCGAAACTTTCCATTGCACGCGTTGTTTTGTTAACGTGACAAAAGGTTCTTTTGATCTCTGCATGTACGTAAATCGCCAATGTCGCACTATTACTTTGTCATTTTAATCGCGGCCGATCCGGAAATGCTATGAATGAACTGCGTGTGGTGTTTGTGCGTGCAGAGACAGTGCTGTCGGACGCTGATGGTGGTTTAGAGCTGCTGGAGCTGAATCCTCCAGACCCCTGGACCTCAGAGCCCAGAGAAACACAAGAGCTGCTCGACGGAGAGATGACGGTCTGTGACAGCGACCCGCCCTGCATTCCACCACATCTCAATTACATCTCGCCGCACAGCAATAACCAGAACACAAGTTAGGCTTCTGCTCAAGCGTGTTAACATTAGTCTTAATTTGACTCATTTTAATGCAAGCATGCACAAAAACGGAGCACACATCTCATCGCGTCTCGGATGTAAATAAAACCCTGAAGCGATGCACACCGTTGTTGACCGCTCCAAATTTCTCTTTAAACATCCACGCCCATGCGAATGCCGTGCCTCGTATCGTTTGATTCACCTGTTATAAAACAAACGGCCTGTTTAAAGTGTAGCTTGCATTAAAGACGTTACTTGGAGAGTGACGCCCGTCCAACGACCCTCTGCGTTTCAGCTGACGTACATCACGCACGCGTGCATGGAGCTGAAAGCGGGGGACAAGCGGATGATGTTCGACCCGTGGCTCACGGGCCCCGCGTTCGCGAGAGGCTGGTGGCTCCTCCACGAGCCTCCGTCCGACGCCATGGACAGACTCATCAGAGCCGATCTGGTTTACATCAGCCACATGCATTCAGATCACCTGAGGTCAGAGTCGATTGCGTCCGATTCTGTTGTGTCTCTCCACAAAGCCGTTCTTACTAAACGCACTTCTCTTCTGTTAGCTACCCGACTTTGCAGCGCCTTTCCAAGGAGCGTCCGGATATTCCCATTTACGTTGGAGACACTTCACGGCCGGTGTTTTGGTGAGAATGAAGTCTCCAGCGGGGTCTGCAGCGCTAAAATGCATGAAGATGCACGTGAAACTGAAATAGAGATATTAAATCGAGCTGATGTCGTGTAATCATGCAAACACTTTATTTTAAGGGTGTTCTTGGTACACACGTTAAATGCACTTAACATTAGAATAACAATAATTCTGCATAATTACATAACAACCCTAAGACACACCCTTACAGTATAATCAATATTACTCACTACTCAAATTCATAATTGCACTGTAACACGGAAACAACATCAAATAAAGTGCAACCGATAAACCTAAGAGCAAAAGAAGTTGTTTCAGTGGATGAAATACAATATCTCAGTTACTAAGTGGAAAAGATGATCTTCAGTTGATAAAAAAACGGTTGCAGTTCGATAGGGAACATGTACAGACACTGTAATAAAGAAAAGCAGTCTAAGTTTTATTGGATGGCTGAGCTCCAGAGTTTTTTTTTACCAGATCTGTAACTGTCAGAGTCAGAAGATTATTAACTATTAACCACAATGAGGAGAATCAGGCAGTTACAGGTGCAACGAATAAAACGGCAGGAAATAGCCGCATCTAAAACTAGGTTATTTCACTAATTTTGCATTCAATTCGTTTGTGAAACTCGAGTCATTTCGTTGCAGGTATCTGGAGAAAAGCGGAGTGAATTTAACAAACATCAACGTGGTGCCCTTCGGCGTGTGGCAGAACGTACGTGTTGCTTTTCCTCTCGTTTATTTGACTTTTATTCGTGTGTTATTTTTGAAATTCTGGCTGATCTCCGAAAGGTGGATGAACACCTGCGATTCATGATTCTGATGGACGGAGTTCATCCCGAGATGGACACCTGCTTGATCGTGGAGTATAAAGGTATTTACATTTAGCAACTGTTGTGTGACTTTAACACGAACCCATCGGTACAACACATCAGTGGGAAACTAAGAGGCTTGGCTGCATTTCTGCACAACATGTGTAAAGATGCTAAGTCGTTAAATTTGACATGAACAAAGAGCAATAAATTGTGTGAAAGTATGTGCCGAAAATGTGGTTTGAACAGTTTCAAAGCCAAGAAAACCCTACCAGAAGCTAAATATCTACTGCGCTGGTCTTCTCTTTTGCTCATCAACCTTGCATTTATTTGCTGAAAAATCCAGGAAAACGTGCTTTGTTACAACTATATAATAAATATTTTGTAAGAAGTGAAAAAGGATTAATGATGAACTTTTCTTAGATTTTCCATTTCGTTTGAATTCTTATTCAATTCTAGTTATTCTAGCAATTCTGAGAAATTCTTCACGGTCAAGCTAGACAAGTTCCCCGTCTAAGTCAAACCTTAAAGCCTCAAGGTGCCACGCCGCTGGAGGAACCGCATGTTTGGGTGATGGCCTGCTGAAAGCCGGAGATTTTACGAACGTCAAAAAGTCGAGTTTTGAGCAGTAGCGTAGTTTTAAGGTTATTATGGAATAACGTGATTAACTGGCTTTAGAAATATGTGCGATGCTGCGCAAAGCTTGATCTCAAGAAAAACGCGTATAGATATAAAGCCAAATAAAAAGCACAAATGGACTAATCCTGCCCATCACGTGGCATGCACGCGCATTTTTGCATATCTATAACATGCATTTACATTTGCATTTGGCGTACGATTTATACTCGAAACTCAAGCTCAAGCGAAACCTTTGAAGGTCACATGGTCCTGAATACGGTGGACTGCACCAGACCAAACAACGGCCGTCTTCCTCACGGCGTCGACCTGATGATGAGTGACTTCGCCGGCGGTGCCTCCGGTTTTCCCATGACCTTTCACGGCGGAAAATACACCGGTGAGTCACGCACACACGCCGCTTTAAACAGGTACAGCAACAACGAGAAAACAATGCATTCCTATGCAAACTCTTTCTCCGCCAGAGAGCTGGAAGGCAGATTTCATCAAGGCCGAGAGGAAGAAGCTGTCGAACTATAAGACGCAGCTGGTGAAGTCCCTGCAGCCCAAGATCTACTGCCCTTTTGCAGGATACTTCACTGAAGCTCATCCCTCTGACAGGTGAGCACACATCCATCGATACCCTTATCACAGAAACCCGTCCAGCTAGTCAACGTTTAACTCCGGTGTCCAGGAACACGTTGTAGAGAAATCAATCGATGGAGTCGGCATGAAACAACGGCTGCGAGTCTGTAGTGCGTCAAATCTTTACAATCTTTCTATTCATCAAAGAATCCCCAAAAATTAAATATATTACGGTTTTCACAAAAAAAAAAAACACGGATGATAATCAGACTGATGCTGGAAATTCATAAATGACTTTTTAACATGTATAGTTTTAACCATTTGATTCAACCAAACACCCGTTAAGAATCCAAATCATTCACATTTTTTGAACGTATGCTGTATACGACATTAAAGCGTGAAATGCGTGACGGGAACAACATGACTAACAGGTACATAAAGAGGACGAACATCAAGAACAGCGCGGAAGGTCTGAATGAATCAATAAGAAAGAGCTGTCCAAACATCCTAACCTGGACTCCTGTGCCTGGATCTGTCCTGGACTTAGCCCTTGCTCTCAGTGACCCGTCCAGCAGGTACTTTCATAAACTAATTGTTTTAGTATTAATATTTGCATGAAAATCAAACAACATGCAAAAAAAAAAAAAAAAAACACTTACATGACATCAATGATATTTTACAAAGATACTATATATATGTGTGTGTGTGTGTGTGTATATATATATATATATATATATATATATATATATATACACATATACAAATATTTATATTTAATAAAAAATATTCTCTATTTAATAAATATTTCAGTAAACCAAACTGAATTTATATATATTTAAAAAAAAATTAAACCAAAATTTAAATAAAATTTACATTTAATATATAGTTCCATATAGGTTAGTTATCCTGTAAAACAGACTGAATTTTTAGGCAATTGTTAAATTGTTTTATATTTAACTGTTTATCTACAAACATATCGAATGCCATTTTTAAATTGCTTTTACTCTTTTATATTTTTATTTAAGCATGCATCCGTTTCATTTTCACTTCGTATGAGCATCTTCACTTGCATGTTGCACGTAAGAATTATTTTTCCATCAGCATGATTTTCTTCTCTTGTTTTAATATCATAACCACAGGAATGTCTTCACTGAGCCGCCCAGCGGCACAAAGATCAATAAGGACAGTTGGGATTTTGACTTGTATTTGGATGAACTGAATGCTTCTGTTTCAGCTGAAATCTTTCAATACAAAAGCTGGATCCAGTGCTATTATAACTGGGCAGGATTTAAAGACTATAATCTGGTTATTCGGGTAAATCACATACTGCTGGTGAATTTCAGAGGCTTCATGCAATAAACAGCTGCAATAACACGGATTGTTTTCCGCTCAGGTCATTGAGACGGATGATGATTTCAAGCCTCTGAAAGGAGGTTATGACTATCTGGTGGACTTTCTGGATCTTTCTTTCCCAGCCGCGCGTCCGGAGAGAGACCACGCGTACGAGGAGGTACACACTGAACAGGGGGAGACGCGCGCAGGAGTTGAACGCAAACGAACGAATCCAACGTGTGTGTGTGTTTCAGATCAAGAACCGAGTGAATGTGATGAGACACGTGGTTCTGAACGGCCGGCTCTGGGACGACCTCTACATCGGCTTCAATAACAGAATGAGTCGGGATCCTGACGTTTACCACCACAAGTAAAATACACACAAACACATAAGACGCTAAATTCACAAAGTCTGTGCGTTTAATCGTCAGTAGTCAGCTTTTGAAGTGGGTCAAAAAAAGGTCATCGATTTCGACCTAAGACAAGAACGAGGTAGATTTGGTTTTTGGATAACATTGAAGAAAGGTTTTGATCCACTTATAATATTATATATATATATATATATATTTATATATAATATATATATATATATATATATATATATATATATATATATATATATATATATATATATATATATATATATATATATATATATATATATATATATATATCACATATAAATATATTCAAAAAGTTTTTAACTACATCTAAAGCAATCTATAGTCTATAGTTAAACAAAAGCCAGTGTATAGTATTACTTCTCATCATTTCATATCATATATATATTTTATTGGCAGATTCTGGAATTATTTTCATACAGAACTATCGCAAATATTTTGACTTTGTTTTATTTGCTGTAATGCGATAGGTTTATGAGGTTTAAGCTGCAAAAAAACACATTACTTTCCCTCGTACGGGACATTATTGTTTCTTCTCTAAGCCACGAACGTTAAGAGGAAAGCGCATGGATTTTTTTTACAAAAGCTTATCGTTGTTTAAAAGCTTGTGACGAAAATGTTACGTCCCTAACGTTACATCCTCGCTGTGAGACCAAAACAATAAAAGCCATTACAAACAAGGCCTTTATGTCATCCACCGGAGACACGATTACTGATTATCGTGACTTTATACTGCGTTTTTGAGCATCGTTACATCCCCATGTCTGTGTGATCAGAAACAATAAAGTTTCTGTGCAGCCATTACAAACATTCATTTTGGCCTTTATATCATCCATATATATATATTTATATTTCCCTCTTGGAGGTTGCAGTCATCTCATTCAATGAACCTGTCGTTACTTTTTAAGCTCGTTTGACTCGTTTGACTCTTATTTGTTAGTAACACAGGGAGCCTCTATTTAATCCATATTATTTCTGGGCGTTTGAGTTACAGGTGAAATGTCATTGAACCTTAATAGCGATCATCCGTGTAATTCAGAGACAAAAAAAACCTCATAGCACACCCTCTCTGACTGAGAAACAGAACAACGGTTGTATAAGAGGATGACTGGCTCAGGTTTCAGCTCCTCTTTCACTTCTCACTGCAGGGATGTAGCAATCTTAATTTATAAGAAATTTAATTTTAGGTTCAAAGATGCAGGAGGATGTTACACTGTACCAGATTTTCGGATGAAGGGCATATTAGATATGCTCCAAAAACGTTGCTCTCTAAATTAATTGCCAATATTTGATCTTTTCCTCTCAATCGCGTAATTTGAGACTTTAAAGGAGACATATATTTCGAGAGGTCGACTCATGTATGATTTTTATATCAAAAAAACATTATAATACAATTAATTTCTGTCCTGTTTTAACACTGTTTGGGTAGGTGTGGGTGATTTCAGTGTACCTTTTAGGCGTCAGGAAAAGTCCCGTGGAGTTTCTGGTCTTACAAAATTAGAAACAGAGATTAAAAGGCATCAGACATCGGCCGAAACTGCCTCGGGTAAAAATTTGAATGTGAGGATGCACCTTCTGTTGGAGAAGCACCAATAAAAGATTATTTACATTAATCTGCCGTCGTTTGGGAAGAAGTGAAAGAAGCAAGAAACTAGAACCGAAACCTGCATCTGAAGGGTCGTGGACTTTTAGATTTCTCCGTTTACGGCTCACATTTATCAGATTTATAAAGTAGTTTTGTTTTGGCAGGTTCTGGAATCACTTTCAGACAGAGCTGCCTCTATCGGCACCAGACTGGGACGCTTTCCTTCAGATCGCCCGTGAAGCAGACACGAGCAGCGAGGGCAGTAACAGCTGCGCTCTATCTTAACACTATCACACAGAGCACGCTTATCAGCACTGCTTAAGTGTTTCTGATGCTGCTTCTCTTCTGCTGAAAGGGTGTCAAAGAACATGATCTGGTGCATGATGTGGTTTACGTTCCACGTAGTGTACGTTATTGTTGCTCCTCTTTTTATATACATGCACAAACAGCTTTCAACACTCCAAAGAGAAACTCGAAATCTCACCGTATGAGCCTTTAATAACTGTGGGACAAAGACGAAACACTACTTGAGGTGGAGGGGAAGATCTGATTCTGATCACATGAATATAATCGTTTGTTTTCTTCATCGTGGTGGTTTTATGTCTCTTTACATCAGGTTATTATATTACTGTATTATTTATGAAATGTGTTGATTTTTTCCCCCTCGGTTGTTGGTGGCCTGTTTGATTGTTTTTATTTTAATCCACTACTGAACAATAATCATGTCGGGTTATTACATGGAATTATATTTGAATTGCTTCGTAAGCAATAAAAGTGGCATTTTGCTAACAATGTATGCGAGACCACGTTTTCATACCGATGTGTGTATAATCATGCAAATGCAATTTTATGCATATATAGTTTGCGACGAAAAGAATTATGAATCATTGCCAGTGACGAAAAAAACTTATTTGAATCCCACTGGAAAATAGAACAAACATGTGCATAAATGTACTGCAATTCTAAAATAATTCTACTGTTGCATTGGAATCGCTAAAATAAGAGGAACGGTTCATTAAATTGCTTAAATGCATAAACAGGAAACATGACACATTGCTGCAGACTGCTGACATCCATGCAGACCTTTAGAAACGAGTTTCGGTTTTGCAAACCTCTCTTCGTTCAGATCATTTAGCCAATATAACCTCATAGAAGGATTTAAATGGTGTCGAGGTTTAATCCAGCATTCAGGGTTTTTCACATGTTTGTTTGATAGAAACAGGGCCAGACAGAAGCTGACTGCATGCAACGTGCATAAACACTCACGACCAGACTAGTTACTTCTCTATTGATTCACTAATTACAGATTATTTACACAGTATAGCAGTAGATTACATTTTCTTCTCTAAAACAGTCCACCACTTACGTGCATTAACCTAACCTGAAACAACCCAGCCGGGAGACTTCCTGAATATATACATGAGCGGTAAGTTTCAGAAAAAAAATGAAAGAGAAGAATTAGGCAGTAATAAGTGATGAATAATGTATAGCTATTGTGTGAATAATACAACTGTAATCTGATTGGAAGTATTTAAAATAAATACATTTTCAGAATCTGATTACGTAATCCAGATTACATTTATTCAGGTATTTACCAGCTCTCTCTCTCTCTATGTGTGTGCGTATATATATATATATATATATATATATATATATATATATATATATATATATATATATGTGTGTGTAATGACCAACAAAGTAAAACACTAAAACACAAATATTTTGTCATGTGACCATTAACCACCATCAAAGAACCATGAACGTATGAAAGTGCTAATTACTTCTTACCTTAAAATCCCTCATCTGACAAAACAAGCTTTGAGAATGGCATTTTATGTCTGAAAGATGCGTCGAAATGTTGAAAAAACCCTTAAAGTTTGACTTTGCAGACGATTAGTCAAAAGCCGTGTTTGGCTCATTTACAGGAAGACCAGACACCACTAATTATATATTACTTTCTGTTTTATTGTATTCAGGTGGCTATAATCGAGAGAGACAGAATTTGCATAATGGGTTTACAAAATTAACCTTTGAGTTTTCTCAACGTTAAAATAACAATATAAAAAAAATAATTATTTAACATGCCATTCACAAACTCATTTTGTCAGCTGAACATTTTTTTAATTCATTAATAAGCATCCCTTCCAAATGTTCTCGGTTCTTTGATGCTGCTAAACGCTCACATGGCAGCTAGAGTGTTTCATATTTTTTGTCTCACGCAATATGTCTTAACCTTTAAAACGAACTATTTTAAATTGCCACAAGGCTATTTCACATATAGCTTTTCAAAATTTCCAGCATTTTCTTCAGAAACCTCAGTCAGGCTTAATATAACATTCAATGCACTTCTTAATAACAAAGAATGGAAGATATATTCTTTTCTCTATGTATCTTTATATCAATATGGCCTCAGTCTTATCATCTTATTTAAATCAATGGGTTAGATCAGAAGCAATCTAAAAGCAATCTGGTTATCATTATTTTTAAGCAATGCACCCAGCTCTGGACATAATTATATTTCCTCTGCGAGACAGCAGAAGTGAACGCCACTGACAGGAAGTCCTGAGTTTAACCCAGTTGTAAGCACAGGAACTCTACGATGAGAGACCGTCTTCAGCTGCTGCTCTGCATCTCAGTTCTGCTGGGCTCCGGTCTGGGCTCCTGCGATCCCGTCTTTGATATCAAGGACCCAGCGTTTATTGAGGAATGCGTGAGAGAGCACAACAAGCACCGCTCCGGCGTCAAGCCCACGGCCGCAGCCATGCGCTACATGGTAAATACACATCTGCTGCTTCCTGAAGTCTGATCGGAGAGCGTTAGACGCATCTGAAAGCATCGCTAGCTGTTTCTTGTCTTCATTAATATCACTAGATGCTTTTCATGCATTCTCATGCGTTTCCACCCCACTCTAAAATTAAATATATGCTTAAAATATTACCACAGCTGCAGCATTACTTGCATTACAGCAATAGAAAGCAGCTAAATATCACTAGATGACATTGAAGATGAATATAGATCAGTGAGCAAAGTGAGAACTTTGATAAGGTTTGTCAAAGAGGACATGCATGCTATATCTGTCCCGAAACATTTGAAAAAAATCTCACAAGGGGTGGGGAAATTGCTAAATCTGGATAAACTGGCAACGCTGCCAAAGAGGAACTGAACTGAACAGTATTTATTTATTTTTTTACACCTGATGCATCACCTTTATATATATATATATATATATATATATATATATATATATATATATATATATATATATATATATATTAGGGGTGTACTGATCATGGTTGTACAATTCATGGTCATTTTCCAAATCATCAAAGTGATCATCCTTATCCCCTTGTTAGTGAACAGAGCACGTGTGTGTCATTATTTAGTCAGGGAGTGATGTCATCTCAGGCCTTTTTCACAAAAATCAGAAATCAGCTGCGCTTTCTCTCTGACGGCAAGCTCAGACTCTTTATATGCAACCGCTCAAACAAAAAGTTATTGAAGAGACTCACGCTTTAGACATTGTGTGTCACCTGCTGCTTTGTTTGTTTGTTTGTTTGTTTGTTTGTGTGTGTGTGTGTGTGCAGTCGTGGGACGAAGGGCTGGCGGTGACGGCGCGGGCTTGGGCTCGCTTCTGCGTTTTTAAACATAACATCTACATCAGGGACGTGAAAAGGATGCATCCCACGTTCACATCCGTGGGAGAGAACCTCTGGACGGGAGAGCTGTACTCCTCGTTCAAACCCGAATCCGCAGTGAAGATGTGGAAAGACGAGGACGTCCATTATAGTCTCGACGCCAACGCGTGCACAGCGGGCAAAGTGTGCGGCCACTACACACAGGTACAGAGCCAGGCACAGGTACGGCTGAAACAGACGCTCAGACACTCACGAAACTCTCTGTTTCTCTCCATGAAGATCGTCTGGGCGGATTCGTACAAGGTCGGCTGCGCGGCTCAAGCCTGTCCCAACGGCGTGGCTCACTTCACCACACGGCCTGGAGTCATATTTGTGTGTAATTATGCCACGGCGTGAGTATGAAAGAAATGCGAACCCAATACTGCAACTCCGGCACAACCTGCCCTGCAAGCTAATAAATCACCATTTCTTATCAGCCATTACTGCATTAGCCCAATAAAATCTACTGCTTTAGTGCTGTTAAACAGTTAATCACGATCAGTTGCATGCAAAATAATCGTTTTGATTTACATTACATGCTTTTGTAAAGACTTATGACTGGTAACAGCCCTATATTATCTTATTATATGAAGTGAAAATATTAATAAAGTGATATGCATTCATTTTAACGTGGTAAAAATGCTTTTAAATGTGAAAAACCACTAGCCACAGTTACTACTGAGCAAAAACAACAATGGCAGACCATGTGTATATGTAATATAAAGTGCCTGAATATAGTATATATATATATATATATATATATATATATATATATATATATATATATATATATATATACATATATACATATATATATATACACACACATATACACACATATACACATATATACATATATATATATA
>NC_056702.1:202232-207232 GCF_018831695.1 Puntigrus tetrazona
ACGAAATGAAATCTAAAACAGCATTAAGACATTTTTTCACCATTTCTGATCTGTCACCTTTGGCATATAGAGCAAGAAACGCTGCTGAAGTGCACAGATTTCACTAATAAAGCTACTAACCTCAGTGTAAAAATAATAAAAGAAAGCTGCCGTCTCTAAAGTCATTTTACCCTCCTGTAATTTGTCTCTAAATCTCAAGTGAAAACTGTTATTGTAAATCCCCTCTACAAAATACACATCGGTGATATTTCATATCATTTAGCTGTCAAATATTAGTGGTGGGAAATGATTAATCGATCTAAATTAAATGTACATAATATATGCGTGTATATATAAATACATAAACATGCATGAAATATCTGTTATGCTTAGGTATTAAACAAATACATATAAATACCATTTAAACTGTATGAACTTAAATACATGTTAATATTTTGTAAATATATACTGTATGTGTGTGTACGCAGATGTATATTAAGTACACAAAGACTTATTTTAGATGCAATTAATTGGCCAGGACTAATGTCTTTCTATTTAAAAATGCAGATGATGTTTAGTCTCAATCTGATTTTGGACACACACACACACACACACACACACTTCCACGTACCTTTATGTTGTAAATAGGGTGAATATTCTTCATTGTGTCCAGCACCACTTTGCGTACCTGCAGAAAGAAGCGAGAAACACCAGCTTATCCCTCTACGTTCACCCTTTCCTCAGGAGTGAATTATTAAAGTCTGCAGGTTTGACCTCCTTGAGGCCGTTGTACGGGCCGACGGCAGACACCGTGTTTCCCTGAACCATCACGTAACAGCTGGTCAGCAGCTCTAGAGCCTGAAACAACACGAACAAATGAACGACAAATAAGAACCTCCATGAACCCAAAGTCCATCTGCACAATTTCATTTTTACACATTAAAAAAAAATGTAAATTAATGTTTTTGCTGCCACTGTTTATTAATTAAATGCATCCTTGCTGAATAAAACTAGACATTTAATTACAAAACACAGTTGCGGTTAATAAAATGAAGGAGTAATTAGAAGAACAAATGAGAGACGCCTGACACACAAAACATAAATCAATAAAACTCAATAATTAAAAGACACCACGAGCAAAGACATTAAAATTTAAACTGCTTTCATCATTTAAGAGATTTAAGAGATAAAAAAAAAAACAGAAATCCCTCTACAAGCCCAAAGCCCATCTATAAAAATGTGCTTCATAGTTTTTTTTATATGAACTCTTATTCTGTAGTCTTTATAAATTCTAATGCAGGATGCTGACCTTCAGCGTGGAGCCCTTGGGGCCGATCAGTCTCTGTCGTCTCTTCACAAAACGCTCTCTTTTTCGCACAAGAGTCCCGATTTTAATAATGTCGCATGCCACGTCATCTTCAAGTATCCTCACGGCCTGAAATGAACAAAGACTGTTTAAGATTTGAGGACCAACTTACCGAAGGAAGTCTCTTATGCCCAACCAAGGCTGAATTCATATATTAAAAAAAATATTCAAATGTGTAATAATGTGAAATATTAGTGCAATTTAAAATATCAAATATATTTTTATATAATTTTAGAATTGATTATTTTCAGCATCATTACTTTTGTAACATTATAAACGCCTTTACTGTCACTTTAGATAAATTTAATGCAAGCTTGCCAAACCAAAGTATATATTTCTAAAAAAAAAAAAAAAAAAAAGAAGTACCTACCACAAACTATATTTTAAATAGATTACATACATTAAAAGATTTTATACACTTAAATATATATAAATTAACTAAACTATCAAACCATATAAATATTTTATCTTTAATTATTATTAATTAAAAAATACAAATAATCTATAACCATAAAAATATTGATGACCTCCGACCTGCTCAAAAGGCACACTTCTAGCCAATAACTTGATGAGATCCCTGGCTCTGAGGATGGAATAGGGGTCGTATGTTTTCTTCGTTGTGTTCACCGTCATGCTGCCTTCAATCAGGTCCAGTGTGGCATTGATAAACTACAGGGCAGCAGCACACATTCAAGAAGAAGTCAGATACGCATTTGGAAACCAAAAAGGAGACTTTTCACAAGACTCACCACATCTCCGAGAGCCTTCTGCACCAGCGACCAGCACTCCTTCAGATACGCCTCTCTGTATTTGGGGAAAAGTGTGGCGAAACTGCTCTCCTCCAGCAGACCTTTGGGGTTGTCCTGTGGGGTGAACTTGGGCTCCTTCCAGCCGTCTGGGACCGTCAGCAGGTCAGCTTCATCTGTGTTTTTAAAACAGAGTTGTAATGAGTTCATTAAAGGTTAATAAATCATCTGTGACTCTGGTGCACAAATGAAAGAAACTCATAAATAGCACAGATTTATTTGTAGCAATATCCAACAATACACTGTATTCTGACAAAACATTAAGATGTTAAACTTAAACATATCAAAACATACATGTATATTAGTAAATGCATTGCTAGGAACTTCATTGTTGAAAAAACGTTTCTCAATATCTTGATGTTTTTGTTGTTCATGTCTTAATTATTCAGCTTTTAAGTGATGCACATCTTAATTCGAAAAAATGGACTGGTTTTGTGGGTCACATTTAACAGAGCCTCGATCTAAAGTGCCCTGCAGCACAAATAATACAATAACACTCCTTTATTTATATTGCGCTTTCAACAATACAGATTGTTTCAAAGCACTTTGCAGTGTCAAATACACAAGATCAAACAACTGTCAGTTATAAGCATTTTTATAGTGCATGGTTTTATGTCCCAGTGCACAATAAATACGCTTTTAAAATGCGCGCAACGACAAAATACGACATCATTGCAGCTTTGAAAAACACGCTTTAATTCAACACGAGCTGCGACAAACGTAAACAACTCGTTTAAAGTCGATCACGTGTCTGTCGAACACACGCGCGAAGCACGCGAGGGTTGCGTCGCGCGTGTTTGGCGGTTTCTGAGTGTAGCTGTACCTGTGTTTTTGCTCTTTTTCTGTTTTTTATTCTTTGGCGTTTCACTCGTGCTTTCTCCGGGGGCCGCCATTGCTGCTGTTAGGCGTGACGTCAGACGCTACGCCTGGTCGTGACGAGGGCACGCAGCCTGCCCGCGTAGCGCCACCTGGCGGCGTGGAGGAAACCATCACCGCGCATTGCAGTTAAAGAAAAATCGAATTAATTTCCAAAAAGAAAATAGATGTAGTTGAGCAATAAACGGATGCTGATTGGTTCACGTGACGCGTGATCTGAAACGTTTAATTTTTGGATCTGATTTCATCCCGTTATGTATTTAAATCAGGCATATTTCCAAACACACTTCCGACAGTGAAATCTCTGTGTGGGATATGTAATTGTTGCAATATTTCTATAAACAAAAATAATAAAATACATGTTTGCGTAAAAGTAGAAATGGACTATAAATACGCATAGCAAGCACTTCAAGTGTGTTGTTCATCATATTTTTATTCCTATTAAAGCAATAGAAATGAATTTATGTCACGTTTGTCAGCAGCACAGCATAAGAGAGACAATACTATACTAACAATACTAATATGAACATAACTTGAAATGTTTAATTAGATTTGTTAGCAAAATTATATTAAAAATAACTATAATATTGTATTTTTGATTGACTAGCTTATTGACAATTATCATTTCTTGGATGTTTTTTAATTATTATTTGATCTTATTTTAATGACTGCTACACACTGAAGGGAGTTACTGTCATCATAGTGTCATGACTTACTAATAATATTAGAAATATTAGCAGCATAATAGAGCGGTCTCACATAAATCAGAAATGATTCAGTAAGTTTGGGTCTAAGAGGGCAAAGCACTGATTCTAGTAGTATCAAGAGCGAGGGAATGTATGTGATTTAATTTTGTAAAGCACAGACAGTCTGTTTGTCATTACACACCGCTTAATAAGAGTCACAAGTGCTGAAGCGGCTCAGACTCAGCCGCTGTTCTTCCTCGCATCGTATCCATCCCGACCGGAGCGAAGTCGAGATGCGTGTTTTGTGTGTGTTTGCGGTGGTGTGTGTGTTCGCCGGATCAGCTTCAGAAGATCAGAAGGAGCTGGCAGCGGTCCTGCGGAGCGTGTCTCCGGCCCGGCCGTCCTCGGGGCCCCAGGCCGCCGCCGCCGGACCCAGACTGCTGACTAAAGACGGCCTCGTCCAGGGCCTGGCGCTGGACAAGTGCTATGTGTTTTATGGGATCCCGTTCGCCGGTGCTCCTGTGGGGGAGTCCCGCTGGAAGCCGCCCCGTCCCGTCACGCCCTGGAGAGGGGTGTATGACGCCAGCTATCCCCGAGCGGCCTGCATGCAGGCCTGTGTCGGACCCATCGCTGACGACTGTCCCAAGAAGGTGAGAGAGACTTCTTAAAACCTTTGTGATACGTAAAGGTCTCAACAGAGGAATAAAAACTTCATTTACTGATTCACTGTACATTATGCTTAGTAGTACATACAATCTTTGTTTGTGAGTTATATGTATGTATGTATATATATATATATATATATATATATATATATATATATATATATATATAGATAGATAGATAGATAGATAGATAGATAGATAGATAGATAGATAGATAGATAGATAGATATACAGAACCTTCATTGTTCCATAAAGCCCAGAGGAACTGAGAATAAATGATTAACTGATGTAATATTTTGTAAAGGATTGGAGATCTATAGATAAATTTTAACCATTAACTTTTACATTATATTTAAAAAAATGAAAGGACACGTTTTCTCATTATTGTAATATGTGCAGAAATCAAAATAATTATCTTTTCCATTTTATTTATTATTATAAATCAATAAATAATAGTGTACACACACACACATATATATATACTGCTGTCTAACACTTAAACAAACCATTTCTTTACAGGTATTTACATGTCTATATTTCTATTCATATAATTTTTATTATAAATATATTTAAAAACAACATATTTTCTGGAATATATATATATATATATATATATATATAT
>NC_056702.1:219732-222232 GCF_018831695.1 Puntigrus tetrazona
GTATATTAAAATAGAAACCCATTATTTTAAATTGTATTCATATTTCACAATATTTTTTTTTTACTGATCTCAACATATACATACAGTAGTCAATATTTAAAAGTCAAAACCTTTCATCAAAGTTGCCATAAAACCAATAAAGTGCTTGTTCTTGTCTTAAGACAAATGTTATGAACTTTTATTAATATTTATATTAATATATATATATATATATATATATATATATATATATATATATATATATATATATATTACAATTATATTTAATACAAACATTATACATACATTTCAATACAATATATAATTACAATTATAATTATACATATTAATTATTTACCTTTTCAATATTTTTGAAAATATTTTTAAATATTCTATATTGTCCGACTTCATATTTGTCATTTTATGTATTTTTGTACCAGCCAAACGTCTCAGTTTAAATAAAATGTAAAGACATTTTATTTAAATAAATACTTACATTTAGATCATTTTTTCTGATATATTAATTTGGCATATATTCTATATTTCTGATTGTGCCGGTTATAGCATCACATATGAACAAATACGAGTCTGTCTGTGGCTCTCAGTGAAACTGTCTCAGAAACGAGATCTGGCTCTTTACATTTTGTTTTGGTAATCAGATAGACATCCATGTTTTCTGTCCTTCCTGCAGGGGTGTGCTGATGACTTGACTTACGGCTCCGTCGCTCTGCATTCGTTCACACCGAGTCTGTGGCTTCAAGCTCAGGCGCAAACGTCCTTCCTCGCGACCTTCGCTCCAACAAGCCCTCCGTCTGCTTCTCCGGCATCATCTGAAACACATCAGATCAAACAACCCGCTCAGAGTCGAAACAAGCCACACTACCGAGAGAGCTGCAAAGTTTCAAGCCGCCTAAAGGCTGCGGCGTGGGTTTCCTCCGTCTCTCTGTAAAAGATGGCGTTGTGGAGGTTTGTCTGTATCAGTTTCACTGGATCTATACGGCTTCTGTGCTCAAGACAAAGACAGACTCTCTCCGCGTTTCGAGCGACAGCGGAACACAATTAGTAAGTTCATTTGCTCTCTATATGGAGGACAATGCATTTGTTCGGTACAGGCTTTAAAGGTGTAGGTTACAGTCTTCACTGACCGCTGAGACTCTATACCTGTGGGAAGCAACACACACACACACACAGACACACACACACTCACAGATAAATGCACATGTAGTGACTAGGGATGTGAGAATTGATCTGTTTTGCTCAGTGTATGTTTATGCTGGCTTAGACTTGTTGTTCATAAGTGAACGACACTAAAACTGCCAGTAGTTCCTGTTTTAATGAGCGATTCACTGAATCACTGACTCAACTGATTTGTTCAAAATGTCTGATTCATTTAGAAACAAAGCAAATGCAGTCATCTGCTTTGCTTCTAAATGAATCAGCCATTTTGAACAAATCAACAGTCAGTGATTCAGTGAATCGCTGACTTTTTGATCATTGAATCACTGACTCAACTGATTTGTTCAAAATGTCTGATTCATTTAGAAACAAAGCAAATGCAGTCATCTGCTTTGCTTCTAAATGAATCAGCCATTTTGAACAAATCAACTTAGTCAGTGATTCAGTGAATCGCTGACTTTTTGATCACTGAATCACTGACTCAACTGATTTGTTCAAAATGGCTGATTCATTTAGAAACAAAGCAAATGCAGTCATCTGCTTTGTTTCTAAATGAATCAGCCATTTTGAACAAATCAACTGAGTCAGTGATTCAGTTAATCGCTGACTTTTTGATCATTGAATCACTGACTTATTCAAAAACAGACGCTATGGAACTATTTTAATTGGGTCTAAAACTCACTCAATATTAACATCACGTTTGTGAAAGTGCTGTGTAGAGTTTATACACCATTTGCAGTCACATGCTAACGCTATGTCGTTGCTAGCGTGTTCGTTGTGGTTCCTGAATATTCTCTCATTGGTTTAAGTTTAAAGAGCCTCACCTACAAGATATTTTATAGCCCAGAAGCAGTTTCCAAATACAAGCAAAAACTGAATTAAATGAAGTGTGAATCACGCCTCAAACAATCAAAAGAGGCCGACAAAGGAAACAGCAGGACAGGGAAACAAAAAAGAAAGAAAGAATCGAACAGACAGATTAAGACGTTTGGCTAGTAACACTTGGCACAGGAAATGATGTAGCGGCTCAGCAGTTACCGTGGCAACACTCGGCACACGCACGGGATGAGCGGAGAGAAAACTCTGGAAGAGACGAGAAGAACACAGTCGCTCCATCGGAGCAATAAATGATTGAAGAGCTCTGGACCGCCGCTCCACTTTCACTGACCTTCTTCTGTCGCGCAACGCTTTTAAGATCTCTGATCTACTTCTCCAGCCTACAGAGGACTTCAAGCAGGTTCAATCAAAAAACACCAAAAAAAAAAGGAATAAGAATCTATTTTGTGTTTAAAATAAAATGACTCAGATTAATGCAAAAGAAAGTTTATTATTACAATTGTAAATA
>NC_056702.1:224732-319732 GCF_018831695.1 Puntigrus tetrazona
ATAATTGATAAAAGTGATATAGAATAAAACCATAAAAACAATACATTTTAAAAATGTTTCTGTGCACACCTTACATACTTCACTTAAAAAAAAATGGCAGAACAGAAGTGTTTGGGTTTTGCTCCAAACATCGACCCTAAATGTGAGCAATAATAAGACTTTAATGTGTTTCAACTTCAACAAAAGTAAAAAGTGTGAGGGCAAAGCAAACAGACATGTTTGTGCAGAGCGTCTGTGATCCTGGCGTTCAGAGTTTGAGCTCTGTTTAGACTTTATACTCACTAAAACCCTCGTCTGCTCGAGAGTTTACTGAAACAAAGAGCCACAGCTAAACCCCAGAGTGTGCAGATTTCCATGGCAACCACATGGATCGTGCGACTGTGGGCCGAAACAAGCTAAACTCCCACCGGCACGGCATATCGCTCCGAAACACACCTGATCGCTGCGGATTACAGCTAATGAACAGCGGAGAGCCGCAGCAAAGCCTGCTAATTCTTCAGAACATCACTGAAAATGACATGTAATCGCTTCTGAAGTTCTTTAAACAGCTCTGGAAAACTTCCGGGGCGTCTTTATTCCCGGACGGCGGCAGGTGCGCTGCGGTGTCTCTGAACGGTGTTTAAGTTCAGCCGTATCTGTGCAGAGGTTCAGCGGAGAGAGAGAGAGAGAGATGCTGAATACTAATCAGGGATTCTCAGAGTACCGCTTCAGTCAAGCGTCGTCCAGAGACCATCCACAGAGGAGCTTGAGACACACACATAATGTCACCATTTATGAAGCGGCACCTGTTTATGTCACATCACATAGCAACCACCTAGTGTACCCTAACAACCACCTACACACCCCAACAACATCCTTGCAACTCCCAAGACACCCTAGCAACCGCAGTATCGTCATGGTATTGAGTTATTTATTCCACATCACATAACAATGCCCTGTCCAAGTCACCCTAACAACCATCTAGCAACCAGGACTAACAGCCTAACAACCACCTAATAACCCCCAAAACACCCAAGCAACCACAGTATCATCATGGTATTACGTTATTTATTCCACATCATATACCAATGCCATGTCCAAGACACCCTAACAACCACCTAGCAACCAGGACTAACAGCCTAACAACCACCTAGGAACCCCCAAAACACCCTAGCAACCACAGTAGCATCATGAAAACAAGTTGTTTATTCTACAACACATGGCAACGCTCTGGCCAAGTCACCCTAACAACCACCTAGCAACACTCAGGACACCGTAGCAACTGCAGGAGCATCATTAAGGAATCTGGCAGCTCTTTATAATGCAGACGGAGGAAATTCTTCTATCACTGTACTTCCTGTATTAGATTAAGTTTCATATCAATCTGTTTTCTGTTTCTAGAGGAAGTTCAAGGGGATCAATGATTAGATTAGCATCCCAAACACGTCTGATCCTCAGAGACGGATGATCTGAACGCCTGCAAGGATTAAGAGCCGCTTCTACAGTAATAAAATAAATAAAAAATTACATTTATTAATGTATATCATTGTATTTGAGTTTATAAAAATCTTCAATAAAAAGTTCACAACCTTTTTTTACATATTAGAAAAAATTATTATATACATTCAATAATATACAAGTTATTCAATAATATTTCACCTGACATTTAAAAAAAAAAGTATATTTATTTATAAAGTATATGTTGTTTGTTACAAAAAATACATTTTTAATTCATTCCTATTCATACTCTAAATCTATAAGGTCCTTCAGTAAAACTATTCATTTTTTACTTTACATTTTAATTCATATTATTAGACATTTAGGTCTATATATTTAGCCAATATTTAGTACAAATTGAAATTTGAGCAATAATTTAAAATAAATACATTAGTAATTTATTGCCACATACACACTGTAAAACATATTTCTACAAAGTTTTTAATTTACTTAAAAATTTTTACATTTAATCCATCACATTGCTTGCCATTTATTTGTAATTATGTGTAACATTTACTAGCAATTTAACTGTTTAAGGCATATTTCATATAATAAATGCTACATACTGTGTATACTACATAAAGTTCTTTAGTGAAAAAAAAAAAAAAAATTAATTAAATTTCAGTGTAAAAATGGTTGCCCTAGTTAACCTAGTTTTATCCCAAGCCTCACAGAATCTGTGCAATAAACAGCATGTTCTTTATCTGTATCTATAAACCGTATGGCTTCATTGCACTGCCTATTAAACAGCAGTCGAGTTCAGATGCAGAACCTGATCAAGAGTCTTAATTCATAATTCATGCCTAGAGACGCTTCAGAAAAACTCCAGAAAGAGAACTTTTATCATCAGAATGGGCTTTCTTCCACGGGCCGGATAAAAGATCACATCCCTGCTATGAATTAATAACATCAAACGCTTTTATCATTCACGACCTGGAGGAGGGAAAAGCTCTGAGGCGCAATTACAGACACATCAAATTATGTAAGTCTCCAAACCAAAGACACTTTCTTTATGTCTATAAGTAAAGAAACTCTCTTGCTTTTGTGCAGTCCATAGAAAATGGCAGGTTCCTCAGGGAAAGGAGCTTTAATTAGCACTGAATCAGTTGCTCGCTGGATATTGATGATGTATAGAGGGTGCAAAGCATCCGAACACTTCAGAATCATTCAACCTGATTCATTTGAATCACTTGAATCAAAAAGCTCCGTTAGTGATCGTGTAAAACAGCATGTGCGTCTGGATGTGGGTCAGGAAACCTATTGAAATAAAACTTATATATGTGATTAATTCTGCATATAATTAAGGGACGGAATTAATTAAGGAGAATATTATACCATCATGCAACTCCCGGCGGGATGATGCTTCTCTGTGGCTAATTACCCAGAAGAACATTCACAACCACCAGGTCTCCGTCAGCTTTGGAAATATTACACATCTGCCATTATTTATTCATGTTGTTCCAAACCTGTACAATATTTTTAGACTTTCTTTATTATTAACGTTACTTTTGAACATTCAATACAATATTTTTTTTTAGAACGGTCCAACTAAAACATTTCTAAATGTTCTCTGAATTTGTAAAACATTATTTAAACGCTTTAAAAACATATTTTATGATTACACCAAGGGGACTTTTATTTTACGTCATTTTTTAAAGTTTTGAATGTTTCAAATGTTCTAAAAAAAATAAATAAAAAGCGTTAAAAAAAGAGAAATGAACATGAACTAAAGAGATTTCTGAATGTTTCTAAACATTCCATTTTTTGAATCTTTTAAATCTTCCATAAAGTAACATTCCATTCTTGGAATCTAAATGTTACTTTTGAATGTTCTCTGAATGTTCTGAAAACAAATAGTAACATTTAAATGTCACGTAAGGAAGCGTTCCATTTAATAATTGGGAATATTACTTTTATTACAAAACCTGAACATTTAGGGGGAAAACGTTGGCATTTTTTAAATGACACTGACACAGATTGCTTTTGCTTGACATTATTAAAAGCCAGATATCTGTTCCTTTTAACAGTGTACGAGAACGTGTTAAGATTGTCTTCATGTTCAGCTTTAGTGCATGTTGGCAGAGTGTTCCTATCGTTTTTTCTTATTTTAGCCACTGAGCTCATGCAGAGGCAGTAAGAGAAAACCAGGGCAACATTACTGCCACCACCCAACTTAGACACATCCTCAGACACACCTAGAGACAGTAACACTATCTGAGACCACACACACACACACACACACACACACACACACACACAGCAGGCTTTCCCTGAGGCCCCGTATGGCTTTAACATCTGATACAGTTTCCTGGAAAAAGTTCCTTTTGTCACATTAGCCAGTTACCAGCGCCGCCAGGATCAAACCAGCCAAAATCTGTGTGTGTGTGTGTGTGTGTGTTTTTGCAGACTTCACTAAAGTACTGACCGGCTCTCGTGGAGCAACTCCCAGTTGTGCGTCACAGTCACCGTTGTCATGGCGATTGCTAAACCCCGTATTTTGAGGTTTAGCAGTCAAACACCGACTGACAGCTTCATATTAGAGCAACAGTTACAAAGAAACGTGATGATTTATACACCAGAATGATAGAATATAGCATGACTGTAACATGAAAGTCATATTAATGCATTTTAAGGGATACCTTCGTGAAGCTCTGAGTCAGGGGTCGTTATCAGTAACTAAAGCTAAACTGAAATCACAGGCGAAAAAACTGGAAAATTAATGGTAACTATAATACAATATAATAATTTAATTCATTTAGCTGCAAATACAACATTCTAGTTCAAGTACCAAAATAACTCAAATAAAATAAAATATAAATAAATAAATAAAATAATAAATAAAAATGAATAAAAACTTATAAAAATAAACAACTAAAAAGCAAAGAAAATGGCAAAATGGCAAATATAATAATATAATAAAATATAATAAAAATACCTCAAATTTAAGCTGAAATTATTAATAAAATAGTGTAATATTGCACCTTCTTTGTGTTACGTCAGAAAGAGCATAGTTGAGTCACACACACACACACACACACATATATATATAGATATAAAAAGTGTGTGTGTGTGATAGTTACACATTTTAATATAAATTTTTTTTTTTACTTGTAATTTTTATTTAGTTTCTCTCGCTCTCTGCAACACCCGCTATTTTTCCAAAAAGACATATGAGGTGGGTTCACGGTGCATCCAAAAAAATGAAACACACACAGCGTAGCATCATCACTGGGACGGTTACCATGGCGACCGGTCGTCTGTCATCCTCAGTACAGCAGTGAAATGCCAGCGCGTGTCGAGGGCCGTCCACACCCACCAAATTACAGCCCGAGAGCTCAGAAGAGGACGCTTTCAAAGCATCGGTGAGCATTTCTGTGCTGAAAACTACTTTCACACGCACTCCAGCTGCCAACAAAGAGCTTTTCGTTTGAACACACACACGGGTGCGGGGCGAACAGAACAATACGGACTGATCTAGTGTCACGTCTTAGCCGTCCTAAATGTGAATACTATAGAATACGGTTCACTCAAGGAGCAGTTCACACAAGTTTTGCTGAAGGTTTACTCACCCTCAGTCCACCCAAGATGTAGAGGACTTTGTTTCTTCATCAGATTTACAGAAATGTAGCTTTCCATCACTGGCTCATCAATGGATGCTCTGCAGTGAATGGGTGCCGTCAGAATGATGATAAAAGCATCACACCACTCCAGCCCTCCAGTCTAACGAAGAAACAAGTCAATCATTAAGACATCCAGTAAGTCCATAATCCACAACTAGCAGAAACCTGGAGGAAGCATAGGTTCTCACAATGTTCAAAACATTATGTGCATGTTTTACAAAAAAAAAAAAATGTTTATTTGAACATTAGGAGAACATTCTAAGAACTTTTCTAAATGTTCCTGGACATTCCAAATAATTGGAGTTTTGAAAAGTTTAAAAAATTCCAAAACCAAATATTCCATTTTGGAATGTAAATGCTACTTTGAATGTTCTCTGAAGTTTATATTTTTTACAAGTTTAATTTTATAAACTGAAATAGTGTCCCGTTTATGGGCTCTGTGTGTTTTGTGCATCCACACACACACACTAATACAATAAAATCCATCGTTACCATGTGATTCCAACTATTTTTCCCACCCAGGCTGACACAGTTCATAAAGACACGAAAAGTACAAATACGAATTGAGATTGAATTTCGCAGTGGAAGCCCTAAGAGGAACATTCAGGAAATGAATATTAAGTTAATGTGACAGCTTATCTCTCTGGAAGGAGCTTTTATTGAAACTATTAAACGTAGTTTAACGACTGCATCTTTTATTCATGAGAAAGGCAGCGTGTTCGCAGAGGCCAGGAAATGAAGTCGTCAAAGAGGAAGAGGAAACCTCCAGTTTGCCTTGTGCATTATTGCTCAATGTAAATATACAGGTGTGTATACAAGACTAGATGATAAAAATGAAATGCATCTCACTATGACAATGCGAGCGCAATTAATTTACAATTAATATAATATTTACAACTTATAAAATAATTTCTACAACTGTACTTAAAAAAATGTTAGATATTATAGATATTTATTTATTAATAGATCTATTATTTTTCTTATATTTTTATTAAAGTAAATAAATTATATGTATATGTGTGTGTGTAAAAAGAATAATGTAAACTGTAAATAATTTGACATTTAAAATTATAAATCTTTCATTACAGTAAAGTATATACATAAAAATTATAAAAATACATTATTGAAACTAAACCGTCTTATTCGATAGGGTGTATATATATTATCAATATTCATATTTAATTTAGTATTAATTAAAATGTATATTATTATGATTTCAAACCTGTATTTAAATGAAAAATATCAATATTGTAAATATTTCAAATATAAATTTAATTAACTTAAAAATTAATAATAGATTAAAAAAATAATAAAAATTAATAAATATATATAATATATATTTCTCTATCTCTCTCTCTCTATATATATATAGAGAGAGAGAGAGAGAGAGAGAGAAAAATAATTACAATATTGAAATAAATACAAATATATGAAAAAATGTATTTATTAAAATTAAACAATTTTCGCTGCTAGTCTGTACATAGTCAATTTGTATATTTAATAGAACATTTTTTCTTAATTTAATGAATTTTGTTTTAGTTGTATTTTACCTATTTTTTAACGAAAGCATTTCTTTCTCTTGCTGTACGTAAAATATGACGTTCTCCCAGAGCATGTCAGTATTAGTATTTCCTGGCGCTCTCTCATGTGTGCTACATGTTGAAGCAGCAGGAGTCTCGTGATCAGAACACAAATCATCTGGTGAAGGAAGCGAGAAGATCTAGTCAAACACACTGCTCTAATGCTCGCTGTCATGCATACAGACATGTGTTCTGCTTTAATGAAGGAGGAGAAATCCCCCGCGGGCGAAAACAAGCCTGCGACTCGCTCTGTACAAAAGACCATTTATGTGCACGCGCGCACACACACACACACACACACACACACACACACAGCATGCTCACAAGCAGCTAAAATAGCAACACGCTAAATTTATGCTTCTTATTGTAATGTTCACTCAAAAAGGAGTGAAAGATCTTTGTGTTTTCAATTTTGTGCACATTTAAACTATCATTTTTTATGGCAATTATGGCAATTTCCAAGAAAGAAAGAGAGCAAATGCGAAACAAAACGGCTTTTGAGTAGATGCGTAGCGGTCACACTACATCTATCATTTTTTAATTGTTGAAGTGTAAAAATAACTGAAACCAACTGAACTCAAACTAATAAATAAAATGAATAAATTGTAATATATTGCAAAAAACTAATTAAAAGGACAAAAACACGACAAAATCAGTAACATCAACTAAAATTAAAGTAAAAACAGAAAATATAAAAATAAAATAATTTAAAATTAGGGTTATTAAAGCTAAAATATTTTTTTAATTTGTTTGAAACTGAAATAAAATAAAATAAAATAAAATAAAATAAAATAAAATAAAATAAAATAAAATATAATGTAACTTTATTACAGGTATTTGCCAAGGCAACAGATTAAATTTTTATTAATTCATGTTGAAGTAATAAATTAACTAAAACTACTGAATTAAAAATAAATACCATATATACATACAAAACAAAATTATTAAAGCTTTAAAATTGTACACACAACAGCATTAAAAAGAAAAACTAAATAAAATAAAAATAAATGAAAGTAAAACCATTAACAAAACTATTGCTTGAAGTGAAGGTTAAATTAAATAAAATATTACAAATATTTAATGGTATTTTTTATATTTATATATATTTTATATTTAATGGTATATTTAATATTTAACATAATGGTAATATTTACTATAGAATCCATTCTTATATATTGTATTAAATATATATATATATATATATATATATATATATATATATATATATATATATATATATATATATATATATATATATATTAAATTGTTAGATATAATAACATTACATGTTCACATATAATACAAAGAAAGAGTGCTCAGCGTGCAGTAGAGCTGAACACAGTTTCTCTGTATTTGTCTTTGGTGTGATTGGTTCCGTGTGTCTTCGGGTCACTGTAAGCTGTGTTATATAATGGCCGGGGCCCCGAGGGCCGCTTCAGCCCGACCCGTGATGCCCTGCTGATAATGGCCAACATTTAGCTCTGTGTGCTTAGCTCCGCATGACGCGGCCGGCGTTTCAGATTAAACAGTCTGTGTGTCGACCATCTGACCCCAGTCCATCAGATTAAACAGTCTGTGTGTCGACCATCTGACCCCAGTCCATCCCCAGACCCTTTTTTAAATGAACACCAGGGAACGTTATGACAACGTTCTCTCAATGTCCAAAAGGCGTTTATTTCTGAAATATTTAGGTGGATATTCATCTAATGTTATTTACCAATTACCTATTTATCTTTTTACCCATTTCAAAACACACAGAGAAAATTCAAAAATAAAATGCACATTATTTTTGCATGTTCTTTTAACGTTTGTATAACCAAGAAACCATCATAAAAAATAAAAAATAAATAAAAAACACTATTTATATACCATTCATGGAATGTTTTCTTTTGAAACGTTCATGTATTTTTTTAAATGTTACACTTAACGTTTGTATCACACTCAGAAAAAACAAAAACATTCATTATAAAAAATGTATGAAGTTTTTTAAAGACTTTTTCACAATGTTTAGCGAACACGTTCCCTTAACATTTGCAGAACCACAAAATAAAGTAAATGAAATAGTTTTTCAAACATTTAGATGTTTTAAATATTCTGAAACATTTTCAGAACTTGCTCATAACAAAATGATCTTACGGCAGATTTCTGTCAAGGATATATTTTACTTGAGCAGCAAAACTACTTAATATATAAAGTCTTGTTTTCTGAAAGGTATATAAAAATAAGTGATCTTGAGCTTAAAAATTAAAAAAAAAACATCTATCCTTGGGGACAGAAAAATTTTTTTTTTTAGTAAGCTGCAATGTTACACAGTGCGTTTAGGGTATATTTAAGAGATACTTAATGAAATAAACCCCACCTGCTTTAATACTTGCTCATCTAATGAATGATTGACTGTATGAACGATCTGGGACAGGACGCCTGATTAATGCTCTCCGTCCATCCGGAGCTTTTGTGAGAGAATGAAAGAAAACACAGAGTGATAAAAGTGTCATTGTGACCTCAGAGTAAGAGAAGAGACGGCCAGCGTCCAGAAGAGAGTCAGATGTCCAGCAGACTCTCAGAACAACAGAGCTTCTGTCCGAGAGAGTCTCACAAACAATCAGGCCATGTGCATCTTCTGGGTCAGTCTTATTTCAGTAAACAAAGCAAATCTATTTGTCTTCATAATCTTTCAATAACAATATATAATAACTGAAAAATAGATATAAAATGCATTTTTACATTCAGGTTTAATAGCTATTCAGATTACATTCAAATTACTCTTTCATCAAAATATTGCAAGTTCCTTCAAATTCAAAACTCCAAACTTTTCAGAAAAAATAAAAAAAAATAAAAAATAAAAAATAAATAAATAAATATATATATATATATATATATATATATATATATATATATATATATATATATATATATATTATTTATTTTTATTTTTTAATTTAAAGTCACACATTTCGAATACATTAGGTTCTTTAAGTAAACAGGAATTAAATAAAATACTACATTTAAATTTAAAATAAAGAAAAATAATATATATTTATAATATCTAAATATCTATTATAACTCACATTTACAAAATGAAATAAATAGAAATTAAATTAATTGACAATCAACAAATATCTGCAATAACTAATTCAGAAAACTATACAAATGTCAAATAAAAACTTGCTCCAAACTTTGGCTGACATCAGCTAGACTGAAGAAAGATCTTAATGTTTTGTAGAATTTTTTGGCTCCAAACGTTGTTGCTAAACTAAACTAAACTAAACTAAAATGTTGTTTTATACTGATTTTTAAAAAAAAAAAACGAATCAAATAAAAACTACCTTTAATTAAAATAAAAATGGCTATTATTATAATTACAAATAATTTACAAAAGAAAAAAAATATTACAATTAAAAAGAGCCTAATATATTTTATAACTCACCTTCTGATGGCATTCCTTTCCATTTAATAATAAAAATGAAAATATCTCTAACAGCTGCTCTACACATAGCTTAACTTTTGCCTCATTCGTGTCCGTTTTTATTTCTCCTGTGGAATTTTAGGAGAACATCCAGGACAAGATTGATGCTTAAAGGCTGCGTAAATCACGCTACGAGCATTCTCAGAGAAACACCATGTTTCTCCGGCCAGAGACGCAGAAGGGGAGAGAAACAGAATTGTGTTTCTGAACACACACACACACACACACACACACAAATATCCTGCGGTCCTGACCTTGGAGATCTGTTGAATGGCTCTGGCCATTTCCAATAAAAATCTACAGCCGGCGGCTCACACAAGCAAACCAGACAGAAACAGAAACACACGTCTCGTCTCGTCTCGTCTCCAGACAGCACACAAACAATTAACCGTTGCGTGTGGAGACAATGCAAACGCCTCAATTATTCAGCAGCGGAGATAAAGCGACTGCAGAAGAAGAACAGAGGTTCATTAGCCACTAGTTAACAAGAACTAATCGGCAGCACGGTTACGAATCGGAAGAAAAGCGCATGGAAATGAGATTTCAGAGATATCTGCATGTGTGTTTAACAGATCCTCTTCTGAGCTCATGAATATTAAATGAGCACGTTTACATCCTCTCGCTGCTCGTCTAATCGCTAGTCATTACGAGTCGCCCAAACAATGGGTTATAAATGATTCCATGTCATTCGTCACCTGGGAATGCTGATTAAATTAATGCACAGGAGTAATATCAGGCCCAAGCGGAAAGATTCGGTACCGGTGTCGGATCACTAGAGGATATTTCTCAGCATCCTTCAAACGCACAGCATAAAAAGGTCAGTCATGTTGAGCGGGAAAGGTCACAGTCCTCCATAAAAGAGTTTAACGTCCGCCACACAACACAAATTAAAATAATTATGACATTTAATATTTTTCTTGTTCATTTTAAATGTAATAAATATTATATATATAATTATATATATTATATATATATATATATATTGTATATATATTTGTATATATTTGTATATTTATTTAAAAATATTTGTATAAAAAATAAAAAATAATATCTATATCATCTCACATTCAGATAATTATTTAATCAAAATATAACTTATTCCAAAAGTTTGTTTCATTAAATTTTTTATAAAATATAAATTACATAATTTTACTTTATTTCCCAAAAATAAGTAAAATAACAATTAGTTAAGTTAAAATAAATTGGAATAAAAAGAACCAAATATCTATAATTACCCACAATCAGATATGATATTTAATGATATTTCATTAAAATATAACTTGCTTCAAACCCATTAAAATAAAGTAAGGTAAAATAAATCCAAATTAAATTATATAATATCTATAATATCTCACATTCAGATAATTATTTCAAGAAAATGTAATAAGTTGCTCCAAATGTTGGCTACATAAAAATGTAAATAAAATAAAATAAAATGTTATTGTTTTATATTACTTCACAAAAATAAAAAACAGCCAAATATAAAAATAAATTAGAATATAAATAGCCAAATATCTATAACTCACCATCAGATAACTCTATTTATGTAAATACAACCAAATTATATTGCCTGTGTATATTACTTTTCAAAAAAAGAACAAAATAATGTCTTTTGTTTACTATGCAATATGTTTACTGTTTCCGTATGCATGAATACCTGCAGGTGGTAATGAATGTCACATTCAATGCGGCCTCATCGGTCAGCCTGATGGATGATGATACTGCAGGAGACACACGGAGAACATCAACATTATTAATGCAGACACACACAGATTCAGTGACGTAAACGTGCTCATCAGCTGTGCCGGGAATGCAATATTAGTGTACTGCTTACTGAGCAGTATAGACAGCGTGCTGTCTACTCAAATGACACTCAAGTGAAACGAGAACTGGCAAAACTGATGGTTAATCAACACAATCACATGACTGGAGTGAAGCCCTGCGTGCTTGCAGCCGTGGATAAAACATCTGCACTCCAAACGCTTTTAAAAATGCATCATACGAGAGCACAGGGAGCGTTATACGGACAGACTCTGGGTCCTGAAGAAGAGCAGATATTAACTGAGTGATTCACCAGCCCTCCTGCATTAAGACACAACCAGCGTCTTCCAGCTTCAGCAGAACATCCCTAGAGATCAACACGCTTCTCTCTGCCCGGCCTCGTCTACAGACCACAACACAGCAAACTGCACACTTCTGACCGATGAGAACACCTAGCAACCATGTAAACCCCCTAGTAACCACCAAAATACCCTAGCAACCACCCAAAAACTTTAAGAACCGCCTAAACACCCTAGAAACCACCCATGCACCCTAGCAGCCATCCAAACACCCTACCAATAACCTAGCAACCATGTAAACACCCTAGTATCCTAGTAACAACTATGCACCATAGCAACCACCTAAACACCCTAGAAACCACCTATGCACCCTAGCCACTACCTGGGTACCCTAGCAGCCTCTCAAACACCCCAACAAACAGCTATGCACCCTAGCAAACACCCTAGTAACCACCTATGCACCCTAGCAGCAACCTAAACACACTTTAGCAACAACCTACGCACCACAGCAGCCACCTACACACTGTAGAGACAACCAAAATACCACAAACCATCTAAAACACACATGCAACCAGAAAGAACAAAACTCAAAAACTGTCCCCTCAACAATCAAAAGCATGCTAGTAACCAGTTAAACACTAAATTAACAACCCTAACACCCTAGCGATTACCTAAAATGCTGTAGCAACCACATAAAACAGCCTAGCAAAAACTTAAATCTCTTCCAACCTCTTAAATACCTAAGAACAACATAGCACATCCCTGCAAAGCACTGTAGGAACCAACTAAACACCCTGGAAATCACCTACACACACCCTAGCGACACCCTAAACACTCCAGCATCAACCTTAACCACCCAAGAACAACACAGAATACCTTAGCAACTACCTAAACATTCTAGCAATAACTTAAAACACCCTATCAACTACCTAAACACCCTAGTAACAACCTAATTCTACCACACAAAACACCAATCGCAAAACCCCTAACAACCACTCAGAATCCTCAAACAACTCCACAGAACATCCTAGCAACCACTGAACAACAATCTAAAAAAACAAAGAACAACAAAGATCATACTAGCAACCACCGTAACGCCATAGCAACAATGTAAAACATACAAGAACAACCAAAACACACATTGCAATCACCTAAAGATCCAAGCACAATATAGAATACTCTGCCATCCACCTAAACACCCAAAAACAACAAAGCACACCCTAGCAACCACCTATTACAACATAGAACACCCTAGCAACAATTTAAAACAACCAAGAACAACAAAGTGCACACTACCAACCACCTAAACACCCAAGACAATACAGAAAGTCAATATGTAACATCCCACCAATCATCTAAACACCCTAGCAATAATCTAAAACACCCAGAAACAATGCTGAAACTTCTTAGCAACCACCTGAACCCCCTAGCAACGACCCAAAACACCCAACTACAGAGCACACCCTAGCAACAATCTAAAACATGAAATCCCTCAAAACAACATTGAGCAGCAACTTGAACCCCCTAGCAACAACCTAGAACGTTCTATCTTAGCATCTGCATAGCAACCACCCACACAATACACCAGCTTCATGGCAGGCAGTTTTGCACGGATAAAAAAACACACACGTTAGTTCAAGAAGCGGTCCAGCAGTCGGTGGTTTGAGAAGGTTTTCCTGGCTCTGAATCAGAAACAGGAAGCGAGTGTGTGCCAACAGTCTGTGAAGCGTCCCACACTGTCTGAGTGAAAGCCTCTCCTCAGCAGGACAGTCTCACCTGTGGAGAAAACTCACACGCAGGAGCGATAATTACCTCTCGGGCTGTCTTCATCTCGCCCCAGCTGCACAATAACACTCATTTATCACTCAGCAGATGCAAAATAAACTACTCACACACAAACACTGCTGTGATTAGGTCAAAAACACAGAAATACTCAGCACATATCAAACCAGCTATAAGAAGAGACAAAGCAATAACGAAGAAGCCCAATAGAAACCATAGGATTTAACATCCCATCAACAGCATCCATCACATACCAGTATACACACTACTGTAGTTTCCATTAAAACCAATACAATTTTTGGGCAGGGCTCTATCGATTTTTAATTTGTTTTCAGCTCAAAAGTAAACACGCACATAATGTAGTTATATTTAAACTTTTTCTTTGCTTTGCATAAAGCTCTTGAAGGCTCTTGAAGACGGTCCAGCTGATCTCGCTCAGCAGCTGGGGGCTGAACGTCATTTAAACACAGCTAACATGTGGCACAAGTGCCTCGGGCTCAACGGATACCTCGCTCCATTAGCACTGAGGAGGAAGTGGATGATAAATGGACGTTTCTGTAACGTAATTATTGTCTTTTAACACTATAGACTGCGCTCAGTGGCTTTAGGCTCCTTCATTATCCAACAAAAGGGCACTTTATTGCTCAGAAGTTGCTCACGAGACATTTAAAAAGCATCACTGCTGTAATGCAAAAAATAAATAAATAAATAAAATTAAATATATATATATATATATATATATATATATATATATACACACACACACACACACACACACACACCTTAATTACATTTGTTCACAAAATACTATAACACAGTTTTTTCATTTTATATTAAAGATTCTAAAATAATAAAAATAATAATAATAAATAACTAAAAACATATCAGTTTATTTTAGGACCATTAGCACTATTATTGCTATTATCATTATTTTGTATAGTTTCATTTTCATGTCAATTATGCATATTTAACTTAAGAAATAAACAATAAATTAAATACAAATAGTAAATAAATTAAATATGCTTTTAATACATACCATAATAAAATACAATTTTGTACTACTTTGAAAAATGTTAATACAACATAAAAATATTTTATGTTTCTATATATATATGAAATATCTCATATCTCATAATGTCTAAAATACATATTTATTTCACATTAAATGTTTCCAAATTAGTTTTAAAAAAGCTATGACTTCTTTTGTTTCAAATGAGTCCAAAAATGCATACATTTAATTTCTTTATGAGATCCACCCACGTTTACAAGAAAAAAAAACTACAAGTTGACCGAACAGCGCTGATAATTATTTAGACAATCTGAGCACAACTTGAGAAAATAATATTTCTAGAGCCATTTTGCTCAGGAGAAACATCTCTGCTTATTCTGAGAGGGGTCTAGGAGAAACATGTCAGATATTTACTCTGGGTTCAGCATTTTTTCAGAAGATTCTCAGGTTCTGTGACCCTTGAATAAATCAGAAACCCACCGTGGAGGTTTTGAGCGAGAGGGAGGCGCTGAAGGAGAACCTGTTCAACGAAGAACAGCTTCTTCTGGAGCTACGACGCTTCTATAGAGCGCGCACACACACACACACACACACACACACACACACACACAGAGACCTCCTCCTCGCTGTCTGACAGTGCTCCATCAAACACAGACTCTTTGTTTCCATAGAAACCGCAGTCTGTGGAAAAGTACAAGAAAAAGATGGAGTGAAAAAGAAGAGCAAAGACAGGAAACAATAGTTGATGGACTCAGAGGGAGAAAACACCGACTTGACTGAGAGCCTCATACATCTAAAACACACCAAGAGAGCTGAGGACTGGATATTTCTAAAATACTGAGAGATGAGATACGATATTAAAACTCGGCAAACCTACCTGATGAAGGAAAAGAAAACCTGAGGCCTAAATACAGCAAAAATGTGTCTAACAACACACAAAAGAGCAAACGAACCAATCCCAAACGAATGAACTTAATTAAGACACACCAAAAAAACTTCAAAAATTAAAGACATGACGTGAGAACAACATAAACCCCCTCAAAATTAATTTTATCATTTGACCTCACTAAAAGTTAATATATTTTTAAATAAAATTGGTATAAAAAAAAAATCAACATGAATAAAAAGACTAAAAATGACGTTTAAATAATACTGTTTAAAATATCTTTGCATAATGCACACTGTTTCACATCCCATTTTAACCCTCCTAAGCTTTTCACAAATTTTTTTTTTAAGTACTGTTTTTTCTATATAGAGACTAAAATAATGAATTTTTAATAAATAAATCTACCAATAAATGTCTAAAATGAAAATTTGTCAAAAAAGGTTACATCAAAAAAAAAAAAAAAAAAAAAAAAAAAAAAAACGTTTTTTTGGAAATAAATTTGCAGACTCCTATATTTTACGTAAAACTATTTATTTAGAATTTTTGAGATTTTAAAATTTCACTGCTATTTCTATAAACAAGCAAGATAGATATCACTTGCTGAATTAAACACACACATACTACAGTTTTTTAAATGTTTGTCGTGGTATAATGCTTCCTATATCATATATATTTACTGTATTTTACAGTATACTATATGCTGCACAGTATGTAGTACAGTATTATCTATTCCAAATGTTCAATGTACTTATAAAGCACTGCAACTTCAGTAAAGTAACTTCAGTTGACTAAAGAGTAATTACAGCATTTAAAAAATACACAGACCTAATTGCAGCATTGATATTACACACCAGTAACATCCATATAACCTTAAAATAGCCCAATCACATATTAAAAGCACAGGAGAATAGACAGTTCTGGGGCAAAAGCTTTTCAAAACGAACCATTTTGCGCCCTGTTTTCCTCTAAAGGGTGCATACTTGTGAAAAAAGGTACAGCCGCATTAACAGCTTTCGTACCTTTTTCTTGAGAGCATGTTAAAAACGTTTGTGTACTCGCACACAGCCTCACGATATTTAGTTTCTCTGCGAGTGTGTGAGAGGTGGAGCAGCAGAAGTGAGTTTATGGCCGGAGCTGATGGGGCGTCTCATCTGTGATTGAACGGCGCCTGAGCTTGTGCTGAGAAGAGCCACAAATCTCCTCTGAGCTCAGCGTGTCTGACAGCAGGTGCTAAAAGAGTAAACTCCACTGCCAGTTCTTCACAAACACACACACACACACGCTCCCAGAATGCTGTGATATCGAGCACACACACACATGCATCGTCTTCCTGTTTGGCTCGAGCGGTGTGTGTGTAAATGATCTAATTGTCCTTAGGAGCACGAAACGACACAGTGTTTGTGTGTGTTTGCAGCTGGACGTGTTGAAGGATTTTAAGGGCTCTTGGCTGAGGCACATCACGCCCTCTAATCTCCCAGCGTGCACCCCTCTAATCCACTTCCTGTGCTTTGATCCCTGATTGGCAGCGTGTGCTGCTGCGTCTGAGAGTTTCACAGCGAGAGTGTTTCTGATAGGGAACTAAACAGAACTGTCCTGTGCCTGCTGCCTACAAAGGGAACTAACAGGCCCTCTTGGTGTTTTTTATGAATCTCTAACTCGTGAAAGTGAGATTTACCTAAGGAGGGGATGCACAGTTATAACATTATACTAATTAGTCTACACAGAACCCCATGTGTAGACTACAAACCACTTCAGTGGTTTACTTAATAGATATAGTCTATTAAGAGAGTAAGATTCTATTAATAGAGTATCTGGTACTGTATACATAATACATATTAATGTTTAATATTATTTTTTGAATATACACACATTTTAGTCATATTTTTACACACAAAAATAATAAATAAAATTTTAAAAAATTTTAAATAATTATATATATATATATATATATATATATATATATATATATATATATATATATATATATATATATATATATATATATATATATATATATATAAATACATATAAACACCATATATATTTTCCACATCTAAATAAATGCAAACTACCAAAATATAATTATACCCAGTGCTATCTTGGTGTTTTTCAGGTTGGGATGCTGTCTAGGTAGACCAGTCACTGCGGATTGAAACGGAGCCAGAGTCTCTAAACATTCCGTTGGAGTCACTTCCTCACAGTCTGACGCTCACACCTTCAAAACAAACACACTTCATCTGGAGCGTTATGACCCATACCCCTGTATCTGCTCCTCTCTGACTGCTTGTTTAAACACAGACCGACAGAGCAGTGTTATCCTTAGATGATCTGAGCTCATCTGATCCTCAACAAAAGGCACATGACTCCTGATGATGCCTCCACTTAAGGACACTCCACATATTTTAAATCTAGAAACAGATTAAAAAATAAGCCATTTTCTGCATTGTAACAGAGGCTGTTGAACACAGATGCATGTACAGCATCTATCCTCTAAGGGCTAAAAGGTACAAAGCCGGTGTTTTTTAACAGTGGTTATGAGTTGGAGACGATCAAAGAGGAAAGGGTGGGAGCGTCCCGCTGAGAAAACACACCCCTCATTCAGACTCCCGTTTATACAAGAACTCATCTCCCAAACAGTGACCTCCGCACATCAAACACACATCTAAAAAACAGCTACAGCCGTCGCAGAATGAACTTAGTAGAAACGCAGCTTTACATCACTCGCTCGGCAGTGGATGGGTGCCGTCAGAATGAGAGTCCAAACAGCTCCTGCCATTAACATAAAGCTGTGTGTTTGTGAGAAACAAGACCGGCGTCATTTAACTTCACACATTCACTTTCCACTAAAATATATAATCAATAATAGCACTTCCTTCAGTGAAAAAGTCAAAATCCACCCACATATCTGTTATTAACTGTTCAGGCTTGTGCATATTCCTCTCCTGATTCACAAAACAACATTACAGACAGAAGACCCATATTTAAGCGACAGTTGGAAGTTAAAAACATCTTAATGATAGCTTTTGTCTTCTCCAGGTGTTAACTGCTGGACCGGAGCGCTGTGGATTACTGTGATGTTTTTATCAGCAGTTTGGACTCTCATTCTGACGGCACCCATTCACTGCAGAGCATCTATTGCTGAGACAGCGATGCAATTCTCCGAATCTGATGAAGAAGCAAACTCATCCACATCTTGTCAGTGTGTCACTTAAATGTAATTAGGGGCAAAAAGAGCTCGGAGAAAAAAGTCTGCATGATATAAAGTTCAGTTTCGAGGGGAAAAAAAGCGTTGGAACTGACATCACCCAGTGTTTCGATTTTTGTACTAGACCATTATGCAAATTAATAATGGCAAATTTGCATATTTAAACCTTAGAAAACGTGTAATACAAAGACTTTTTGCAATTGTCAGTGTGTTAAATAACCTGGGCAAGTAAGATGACGTAGCGCGCGGTCTTAATCTTTTGACCACGGGCGTCTTGTTTGTCGTTATCAAAAGCCACTTTCCATGCAGAGGATTTTACTACATTAAAATGACATTCACTACGAGCGTGGGAACCCTGGACATGCAAAGCTTCCTTCTGGATATTGATATTCCTCTGTAACGCACACTAACGTACAGACACTCGCCCGGCAGGTTCCCAGGTCTGTTATTCAAATCATCCGGGCAGTTCTGGAGGGAAACCTCCACCGATTTAAATGTCAACAGGTAATTTGAATGGGTCTGTTTGGGAGTTTTTTAATTACCCAAAAATCTCACAGGCAGAGAGAAGCGGCAATTTTCTGAAATGTCAAGCACTCTTGCCTCACTTCAGAGCTGAAACGAGAGCTCCGTCCGGCCAATGATATGCTTAGTATGTTATTTATCTGAAAAACAGACTTTTGAGAAAATTGTTGTGCATGAAAAGACAGTTTTCTTCGTCTACAAAGACGTGTCCGGCGTGTTCCTCTCATCTTATCAGTGACCTTCAGCGCTTTGCTGTGAAATACGTCGGACTCGTGAAGCAAGCAACACCTGGGCTGTGTGGGTGTGTGAAAACACTGATCCTCAAAACACACACACACACACACACACACACAGGGAAGCACTTCGGCTGACAAAAACAAACACCTCAGAGTTTCAGAGAACCCTGAGCTCAAGTCAAGCACTTTTAACCTCAAAAATGATTTTATTTCTCAGCATTCTTGTCAAGATATGCATTTGACATGCAAGTATTAAATGGGAAAGCATCCAAATTAGGGGAGTTCGTGCATAAAACAAGAATCGATATCAAAAACGACATGCGACTTAATTCAAAGCAAAACACGAGTGCATTTATGACCCCAGCGTGAGCGCTTCTGAAGTGGCATTTATGAGAGCGCTTAATGCTGCACAGAGATGGCATTTACACAGCAATTACAGCTGTATGCCAACGGCTGAGGTGGGACTGAGCAGACACAATTTAGTCTGGCTTCCACGCTGCATTGAGTTTTTGAGCTGTGCAAACACCTCTAGATAAGATGGCAGTGTGTGCGGTGTTTACTCACTCACCGCTGCGAATCGGCCGCGGCGTCATGTGTCTTATTCTGGTCGCCAGCACTTGATATGAACAAGGTGACATTCTGTATCTAATCGGACTTCCTGACTCGAGGGCCGAGGGACAGCAGCAGCTGCGCTAATGAAGACTGTGACTGGCTGCAGGGTGAGCGGGAACAGGTGCAGGCCGGGGGAAAGAAAGACAGAAAGGGCCCTCTGTTTCCAGAAATCACTCACCCATAGAAACAGACACGAGCGCAGGACCCGTGGCAAAGTCAAGTGCTAGGAAATTTAAGGTTTGCCGTTCTAGCCTTTCAGCCAGAATACCATTAAGTCATTTTGTGCATCTTGAGACAAAGCAAAGGCACTGATATATCAAGATCAGCCAGAGCAAGACTCGCATTTTAGTCTAGAACTAGGCTTAAAGAAACACCACTTAAAAAAAAACAGGCTCATTCTGCCCTAGAGTTGAGTGTTACCGTGTTTGAAGCCATTAAGTGGATCTCCAGGTCTGGGGCTAGCGCTTTTAGCTGCAGCTTAGCATAGATCATTGAATCCGATTAGACCGTTAGCATCACGCTCCAAATGATGACCAAAGAGTTTTGACGTTTTTTCCTCTTTAAAACTTGACTATCCTGTAGTTACACTGTGTGCTTAGACCAACTGAAAGTGAAAGGTTGCGATAGTCTAGGCCGATATGGCTAGGAAGGAACCATCTCCTCATTGAAGCGTGGCAGGCTAACGGTCTAATCGGATTCAATGATCTATGCTAAGCTACAGCTAAAAGTGCTGAATGGATTCAAAAACAGCAAAAAGTGTAGTGTTTTTTTAAACCTTTTCTGTTAAACCCGGGAAATACATCTTCCAAAAAAATGTTGCCGTTTGCATAATGTGTGTACTGTGTATGATATAAAGGCACACACATGCAGCATATATTTCACAAAAAAATGTTCATTCGCATAAATTATATATATATTTAATATATACAACACTTTCGTGACCACTGAATTATTCCTAAAACAGAGCACAAACGAACAGTTTTATATCTTTTGATAACTGAATTTTGTGTATAAAAGGTTATTTATCATTAGAAAATGCTGTAATTCCACTAAACTGAACACAAAGTGCGTTTGTTAATTGTTTTTGGGGTAACTTACGAACTTTTGCGCGTAATGACGTCTACAGGAACTTCCGCTTTGTTTAGCTCAGTGAACTCGATTCGACCGAACTCCCGTCGTGTTAACTGTGATTTGAACATCGTCTCATATTTAACGTTTAAATCGGTCAAGCTATCGGGTCCAAAAACGGGACCGGCACCGGTTATTTGAACCGATTCACTGAGATGAACCGAGTCATTTCCGCGAACCTGTTCTGTCGTATGACTCAACTAAATTTTTTTTTATTATTATTATTGAACAGTACAAACGTTATAACATAGATACAATTATACATAAGAAACAAAGAAAACAGAGGTTTAGAGCCAGTTAACTTGTGTTTATGAATATGAAATTTAGCTAAGAGCTGACTTCATTTCCGGGAACCGATTCCTTCAAACTATTTGACTCAACGACCGGTTCGAATAATCGATTTATGGTTTTATTTTTGTACAAAACGAGTGCAAACTCATACATCTCACAAGATGAAAAAAAAACTGTTCACAAAAGCACAAGGCGAACATGGCAATCGTTTTGCTTTAACCCGGTGACGGCAATCATTTATGGCCCAGTGTCTCCTCAGACGCAATCAAATGCTTGTATAATAGCAAATATTGAGGCTATTAGAAATCTCACGTTAGCTTTTTTTTCAAACATTCATTAACTTCGTCATCCGACTGGCAGGTGACTTCTTACAGGAACAGGAAGAAAACACACCTGATTTGTCTTGGTCAGCTTTTTCATCAGCCTCGAAGTTAATAACAAATATCCTTTTACAGCAAATATCTAACCAGCTAGTTAATACGACAAACATTGTCATCAGCTGACATTCCCAGGGATCTGTGACCGTTTGGACCGAGAATAGAGACTGGAGCCAAATTATAGTTGTTCCAAATAGATATTTTTTGTGTTTTGCTATTAATAAAGTATTAATAAATAACCGTTCGGGCCCGATTAAAGAGGCCTGTGCACCATTTACTTAACATTTGTGTGAGCAAACACTGAGCTTCAGTAAGGACGCTGCCTTAAAAAGCCAGGCAGCAAGGAGCTCACGAGATAAAATCCTTCATATGTATAATATATATATATTAGAGCAGGAAGATGCATGTAAAACAGGTTCTCTGCCCCTCTGGCATTCAGCTCGCCTCTCGTTCCTGCACCTACAGCTCTGATAATTAGCTCTGGTTTAATACCACACCACCGCAGCAAGGAGTGAATGATTACACAGATTAACCAGTAATTAGAAAATTACAATGATTTCGTAGCAGAAACGCTGCCGAACCTCTGGCCAAAACTACCCTGTACAGGAACGAGCCAGGGATTTCTGCCGCAAAGGATGTGTAACGTTTCATATTTTGGTCACTGGTTATGCATAAAAATGAGTGCTGTGAAGTGATTAATCGTGATTAATCGCATACAAAATAAAAGTATTTGTTCGCGTAATAATGTGTGTGTGTGTTTTGCTTAAATTTATCATGTATATACATACACATATACATATATATATATTTTTTTTTAAAAAAAAAATATATATATATATATATATATATATATATATATATATATATATATATACTATAAACATATATATAAACTACAAAAATATATATACACATATATATATATATATATATATATATATATATATATATATATATATATATATACAGTATTTTGAAAATATATACATGCATGCACAATAAATATGCACAGCACACATACATTTGGATGCAATTAATTGTTTGATAGCATAAATATATTAATTATATAAAAATATTAAATAACTACATAAGAACATACTCAAGAAAATTAAATAATGCCGTTTATAATAGTGGCTTTGTTTTACAAAGAAGTAATTTTTCAAAATCATTACATTACATTTTTACGTTTTATATTTCAATTAACAAAATAATTAAAAAGCCAAATATGTGGCCTGAAATATTTTTTTTGTGATAAGCTTGAAATGTAATGGGATGAACGGATGCGGTTAGTAAACACATGAGATCAGCGGCTATAAGAGCGACGGTCCTGGCACGCAACTCGGATTACAGAGGTGTACGAGCGTAAAAATAGAGGAGCGGGGTGTGTACGCACCGGACACAGAGTGAGTCAGTCTGCCGTTTTTACACGCGCGCTCCCATAATGCCCCGCTGCAAGGCCTCTGGAAGAATGTCAGCCATGCGGAGAGAAGCAGTCGCGTGTAGCCTGCAGAAACACGCGCGTGCATCTGTCAGCATGACCGCATGTGCATCTGCCGATCACCTCCCAAATCGACACAGGAACTATTACATGACACCAAAGTACAGCGTGATGTAATGAAGCAGCGAACCGTCCTCGTCTATAAAGGTCATGTGGATCCAATAACACGCGCGCATCCTTCACGGTGGTCCTCGCTCTGATTTAGCGTCCGGGTTTTAATTAAGTTAGCCGGCCGCGTCGGAGCCGGAGACGAGCGCTCGATGCTTCGTCTTACTGACAGCCCTGACAGTGAAGTATCATTCTAGGAAACGGCCTCCGCTTATAGCTGGGGAAGACGGGCGAGCGACTCGAGGAGGAGGCCCGAGACACTGAAGAAACGCCGCGCACCTTTGATTTGCATCTCAAGTCAACCTGAGTCAAAGCAACAGCTCAACCTGAAATGAAAATGTGCCGAATGTAGCATCGCTCGGCCATGGATGCTCTGCAGTGAATGGGTGCCGTCGGCATGAGAGTCCAAACAGATGATTAAAACATCACGATAATCCACACCGCTCTAGGAATTAACATCTGGAGAAGACAAAAGACGCATGTTTGTAAGAAACAGATCCATCGAGATGTTTTTATCGTAAATATGAGTCTATCCATAATAACACTTCCTCCAGTGAAAAGGTTGTCTTGTCTGGATCAGCAGAGAAATCTGCACATTAATGCTTACAAGCAGAATTTGATTTGGGTTTTGATGCGAGAGACAACAGGAGATAGACTTTTTCACTGGAGGAAGCGTTATTATAGACTCATATTTTACCTGGAAGCAGCACATCGGTGGATTCGTTTCTTTCTCACTTCGCGGGATGTTAAAGGAACGCTACACTTTTTTTTTTTGGAAATAGGCTCATTCTCCAACTCCCCCAGAGGTGATTAGTTGAGTTTTACCGTTTTTTGATTCCATTCATCCGATCCCCGGGTCTGGCGATGGCACTTTTAGCGTAGCTTAGCATAGATCATTGAATCCGATTAGACCGTTAGCATCGCGTTCAAAAATGACCAGAGTTTGATATTTTCCCTGTTTAAAACTTGACTCTGAAAATGAAAAGCTGCATTTTCCTAGGCTGGTATGATTAGGAACTATACTCCCATTCCGGCGTAATAATCAAGGAAGTGTCCAGCCGAACCATGGCCGCAGCCGGCGCAGTGATGTCACGCAGGAACGGGAATACAGACCCTTATCATTTTTCAACGGTCACAATATAACCACAGAAGAGTCCAGTTCTAAATAGGAAACATATCAAAACTCTGTGGCAATGCTACTGGTCTAATCGGATTCAATGATCTATGCTAAGCTATGCTAAAAGCGCTAGCGCCAGACCCGGAGACCGGCTGAATGGATTCAAACTCTACTTATTACCTCTGGGGGAGGTGGAGAATGAGTGTTTCTTCACCTGACGGACTGGATTGGTGTAAATTATATTTTATCAGCTGTTAGGACCGTGATTCTGACGGCACCCATTCGCTGCAGAGGAAAGCGATCGAATAATCGCTTTCCTCTGCTCTACATCTTGCGTGGCCTGAGGGTGAGCATCCCAAACGTAAAGACTCTTTCTTTAAAATAACCCCAGAATCCCCGAAACACAGCACACTAAGCAAAGACAAAGATGCGATGTTCATTTTAAATGGAATGTATATTTCAAAGGTATGACAGTGGCATTGGCATCAGCGTCCCATCAACAAAACATCATTTTCACACAAGCATCCTGTCTCCATGCATTTGATGCAACACTATATTGATCAGATCGACACGCTCGGTCAGGACAGAGGCCACCATTAAACCCGCATTTATTTCCGTGTGGCGTCCGCACCGACTGAGGTCGACGATCGCAACCAATAACCCTCGACAAAACACAAGGTAGAAGCAGATGCAAACGTCTCGACATTCTTTGGTTTGAATAGCAACCGAGAGCCGTTGGTCCTGCGCGAATCTTCCTCGTTACACAGACAAACAAAAGAAAATCAAAAGCTCATTGTGCATCCGACGGACTTTAAGAAACACAACCCGACATTCAGATATGCAAATGGCCTGCTACAAAAAATATGTACAAATAAATACATGACGGGATGCATAATTCAGCGCTGTGCATCTCCGGTCAGAGAAAGATCAAGTCTGCAGCTTTTCAGTCTCTTTAAAACCCATGCAGACTGCGGTCTGGACCGGAACAGATTGGCCTTTCGGGTCTCCTGGAAGATATCGATCGCGTGTCTGGAGCCGCGCTGAAATGGAAAGTGATGGTGGCTTTTCTGTCCGGGCCAGACGAGCGATGACGCACTGAAGGCGTTTCGCAGAGAGACCGGGGCTAGCTGTCACACCTTGACTCCGGTGTTTCTTCTCTGTCCGTCAAACAATCGTGAACCATCCGTGTCTAGAAAATACAGTTCATTGAATGCATAAAGCGGGGCATGTTGTCACAGTGGGAACAGTCTTCTTTGTATGACACTGATCTGGGAGCGAGGATTGTAGAAGGGGAAAACAAGCGATAAAAATACACAAAAAACAATTCAAGGAAGAGACAATATGACAAGCAAATGGGTTAAAATTGCATTGTGACAACTTGCCCCAGCTGGACATTATCGTATAATTATCTTGCCCTGAAAAGAGCGTTAACTTCAATAGGAGTTCATTCAAAATATTTGGGACATTTTCCCAGGTATCTCAATGGCAAAAGTGTCCCTATTTATCTAATTGACCCTATATATTTGAGCTTTAGCTTAGAAATAAACGTGACCCTGGTCCACAAAACCCTTTTTAAATCAATTGAAAGATGCGTAAATACTGCTGAGATGCAATCGTTTGAAAATCTTGACTCTGAGGGAGCAAAGAAATCAAAACTACTTTAAAGCTGTCCAAATGAAGTCCTTAGCAATGCGCGTTACTATTAAAAGAAGTAGCTTTACGGAACATGTTCTTCGCCTAATATCCTGATGATTTATGGCATTTAAAAAAAAACTCAAAGAAACAAAGCGCCCTTGCGACTCGTGCCTGGTTTCGTGCACGCTCCGGGGTGGCTTCACAGTTCACCAAAACGCCAAAATAAATCTCACTTCGAGGGGAGGATTGACAAAACCGATGCTTATTTAAATCTGCTTTGTGCTATACGTTTGAAAGCGACACTCATAGCTCCGCGACGTTCACGCAAACGGGTTCTCCGTCGCTGTGACAACTTGCCCCGGGCCCGGCGTACAGCCTCCGAGAGGACACATCCCCGGTGCTAATTCAGCCGAAACGTCTTTCGATGCACGGAGAGCGTCCGTGCGCGCGAGGTGACACTAAAAAGCGACGTGGGTAACGCGCATCCAGCGCTTTTTACGCGCGGAAGCGTCCGTCGGTAACGGCGTCCTACTGCGCGTTTCGGAGCACCTTCTGCGCGGAGACCACGAGCAGCTGCTGCTGCTTCTGCCGGCTGGACTTGACGGCCAGGATCGCCTGGCGGTTCTTGTACTGGACCATCTGCAGCGTGATCTCCGCGTTCCAGCCCTCGTCCTGCGGGCATCGGAAGTCGATCTCGCGGCCCTCGGACATCACCACCGTGAAGTACACGTACTTGCCCTTGCGCTCCACGCAGTCCACCGTCTTCATGTTGGCGAAGTGCAGCTCCTTCGCCTTGCAGCCGGTGTCGTGGTGGTGGTGGTGGTGCTTGGGCGGGTGGAGCACCAGTCCTTCCTCGGTCAGCACGCAGCGCTTCTTCTTCCACAGCTGCAGCAGACCGTCGCTGCGCTTCTCCAGCGCGCCCTCCTTCAGCACCGCGCCGCCGCCGGTCTCCAGCATCGCCTCCGATCGCGCATCAAACGCTCGGGGTTTCGGAGCGAGGGTGGGTGGGTTGGTTGGAGCCTGAGGATCTGCGAGGAGCGCGATGATGGGCACGGAGCGCGCGCGGGGGTTTTCTCTCGCGCGCGGACCGCCCACTGCACGCGCTCAACTCGGCAACATCAGCGCGCGCACACACATACACACACGCGCGCGCGCACGCCGGGTTTTGTAGTTTACGGAGACTGGTTTTCATTCAAACGGTATTTTCAATCACCCCGCACTTAAACCTAAAAGAGTTTTGCATCGTTGATTTTTAGGCCTTTTTAATTACAGGGATACTGAAAATGTTCTCATAAATCATCTTGTTATAATACCTTTGCAATACAAATGTGTGTCCTCATAGTCCAGTCTCACAAAACCACAAGGCGCCTTTCTTACTGTGCATTATTTAAATAACCTGTGTATTACTTTTTAATTTTGCACCATTACTGTGTAAAATATAACGCTTTTAATATTTTACATCGTTTCAAACGACGAAAATAAAAATTAAAGATGTTGCGTTGAAATAATTGCGTTATGTACTAACATCCTAAAACCTAAAGAAACCATGAAAAAGCGAAAACAATGCTTTTTAGCAATCATTTTAACAAGACAATTCAATTCTGATTGAACTGGCAATATTTTTGACTAAAATATTGCATTTGCTATTAATAATGTCCAGTGTGTTTCCTGATTACCTCTCTCTTCCATTACAAATAAGCAACATTAATGTAGTAAACAAGTAACTCCCTTTCATCTTTTTGAAATACATCTTTAATATAAAATGAGGTCTAAATCGATCATAAGCGCTCAAATTAAACTCAAGGTCGCCTCCTAGTGGAGATAATGGATGAAGACACCTACTGACAAACCATCATAAAACTGATTCAATTACAACCTTAACGCTTTGGTTAAACTAATAACATGAACAGAAGACAGAACAAGGCTTGCACGTTTTACCAATTTATTTTTCATGAATATACATCCACGTACAGTTATTGAGTACATTAGTATTTTGTAGCATGGCATTTTGCTTTGACAACAGCTGCTGAGGGGAACCAGAAAGACCCCTGCTGCTTCAACTGCTCACCAGACACAACTAACTAACTAACCGGTGACCCGGACGGAGCTGGGCCACGAGACACGGGATACTGCGGCGGCGGAGGGGCTTTCCGGGTGAAAATATTGCTCTATCTGCTTCAGACCTGCTGGGCTGCGCTACGAGTGAGAGGAGATGAAGACGACCTTCCTCTGAACACACACACACACACACACACACACACACACACACACACACCTTCACAGTGATAGGCCTGCCAAACAGAGGTGGCGTTTCACCACAATCATCACTCAGGGCCAAGCTCAGAAAGCAGCCAATCAGAGACCGGTTAAACCGGCTCCTCCAATCAGACGCTCTCGTCCTAATCGTCCAATGAGGTCGCTCGCGTCGTCGTAAGTGCATTCCGCAGAGAACCCTCCTGAAGAACGGCAAGCCAGTCGAAACGCAAGCGTCGGTCGAATTGAAGGGGGAAATAATAATATAATAATAATAAAACGCTACGGATACATGACGAAAATACAAAGTGCTCATAGAAAAGAAAGGAGTCATGCAGCAGAGCGCCGACCGAACGGATGTGGAATGTGCTTCAGTCTCCACCGAGCCTCCAAACCCAAAACAGCCAACGCCGTGGAGGAATGTTAGCCGTAAACCGGAGCGTCTTTCCACAGCTGTTGTCTAAGAGCAATACAAAAGACTTCACGAGAACCCAACTAGTTTAGCGGTGAAGAAACGAGTGTCATGCTTCGAGGGATTTTCTGCATTCTAACTATTTATACAGAGGAAGAGGGAAAAAAACGAAAGAAACCGGTCCTAGTGAAACACTATGCGTCATGAGCCGCGGCTTTCCATAGAGGAGTTGTGTGTGGTGGTGGTCGTTGGTTTTTTGTTGGTTTTTTTTTTTAATATCGTCTTTTTTTTTCGTAACAAAAATCTCGAAACCCTTTTATTTAATTTTTCAATTATTTCTACCAAGAAAAATACAAAACATTGTAAGGCGGTAAGTAACTATGTTTGTTTGAAGCCGTTACAGTGTAGGGGATCCTGAAGGAGATCGTCATCACTGCTGCTTGCACTCCTCTGGAGGGTTGGCGTCCTTCTGTCAAACACAGAGGAAGAGAGTCAGGTCTCGTGTGAACACGGCGCGTTAGCATTGAGAAAATGGCTCAGGCTTTGGGCCCATTAAGTGTTTCAGCCAATCAAGTCACACGGAAACAGATTGAGGGTCGTAGGGCCCTATGATTTTAAGTCTTGAGCATTTTACCCTTTTGTTTGATAAAAATCACACACACAAAAAAAGGCACATTTCAAACTGAATCTAAATAAATCTAACCCCCCTGGTTTTATTGAAGAAAACGAGCCTGATGTGCAGCACACACAAATTAGAAACTAAAGTTAAATTGATCATGTTTTACACTTAAATCAAACCAATGATAAACCCCTGCATAAAACCAGATCTATGAATCATTTAAGGAGATTAAAATTACTGTTTTAAAAAAAAAAAAAAAAAAAAAAAAAAAAAAAAAAAAAAAAAAGTATAGAAAGTTTGAGGTAGAAAAAAAAAAAAAGTCCTCAATTAAAAATAATAATAATAATAATAATAAATTATATAAATAAATAAATTAAATATATAAAAAAAAAACTAAACCATTACAACAGAATCTCTTAATGTAAAGGCCTTATGCAAATAAAAATAAATTAGGTGGATTTTAAAAGATCCTAACTTGAAAAAGTTGTTAAATTGTATAAAGTGTCAAGATTAATTTGACTTGAGTACAAAAATAATAAATTAAAATTGTAATAAAAGGCATAAATAAAATACAGGATAAAAAAAAAAACAAACAAAAAAAACTGCGTAACTTCAAATGTTATAAAAAAATAATTAGATATGCTTTACTTACTACATATTTAGCAATTTAAAAAAAAATTGATTTTATAAAGTCTTTGAATGTAATGTCAAACTTGAGGAAAACATCTTGATCAATCAGATACGATTTTTCATTAAAAAAAAAGCCCCACCGAGTTATACAAGTTTCGTAATAACTGTACATAGCGTATGATGATAAAAACAATTTACACATTAAACAGAATCCAAAAAAAACATGAAGAGAAAAAAAGATGAATTTAGGGGGGGAGGTGAAACCGATTCATAGGGCCCTAGGGGATGCACAGCAATGACTGACACTGGTTTCCACCAATGACATGACAGAACGAGCGCAGCCGGTCTTTTCCACCCTCAGCGTGAAAAGACTCCAGCGGGGAACAAGTCAAACCGGGGTTTCATTCGGAGAGCAAACCGGATGCTTCAACATACAGAAACAATACAGATGCTAATGGCAACTCACGATGGTTAAAGAGAGGAAACAAGCACAAGTGTTAGTGGTGAGTGAGGGGATGATAGAAAGGGATTCAAACTCAACAGTTCATGAGCGTTACCTACCATGAGCAGGGCAGGGTTACTACAGACATCACTTATACCTAGTGAGGAGAAATTTAGAGAGGAACTCAAATTCAGAAAGGTGCCCAAGTGCTTGAAAATGTTAACACGTTAATCATGTCTTGGCTTACAGAAGTCAATATTTTCCTACTCTAATTCCGTTTGATTAGTTAAGTGCATGCTTTGAGTAAAGATGAGACTGGCATGCTGAACACAGATGTTCGTGAACAACGCCGAGAAGATAAACCTGCAGTGATGCTTGCATCTCATCCAGAGCAGAGATTCGCTTTAACATTGCGTGTCATTTTCTCAAATCAAACCAAGGAGGCAGAGCGGCTCGAAATATAAAACCAGAAGCACAAAATGCAAAAAAATTTAAATAATTTATTGGTTTAAAAATTACTACATTTCTTAACTATCATGACTATAATTATTTTTTTTAAAATAGTATTACTATTGTAATTTCATTGGAAATTTAATGTAAATTTTTAAAATAAAGAAAAATATATTATTTATTGTCTTTATTTTAAAAAATAATAAATATTTTGTAATATTTTATTATTAAAAATATTTTAAAATAATATATAAAAATTACATTTAACTACTCGTGATAATTATTTTTAAAATAGTATAATATATATAAAATTATATATACACTATATATATAAAAAATATTGGTTTAAAAATTACATTTCTTAACTACTCTATTTTTAAAAATATTACTATTGTAATTTCATTGGAAATTTAATGTTAATTTTATTTTAAATAAAAAAAAATTGTATTGTAATTTCACTGTAAGATTACAATTTTGTATTTATTATTTTAATATAAACATCACCATTATAATTTCTTTAAATGTAATTAAGCAACCCACTAAGTACAAACCTCTCAATTACAGTCATAAGAAAAAAATAATTCTAATTTGATTTGTGTCTCCAAATCACGCAGCCCTACAAATGCATGAGGTTAGTAATAATAGAGGAAAACAATCCATTAACATTCCCACCCTGAACTTTGACCCTTGGAAAAAAAAGCACTCATTTATGCTCCGATTCAGAGAAAAACGTCAATAGGAGAGCCGACCATTAAATTGACCTCCGTAGGGCACTGTATATTCAACGCTCTTGCTTTTCAGAGCAGAGAAACAAAAATACACACAGAACTGCAGTGTAGTATTTATAAATCGGGGTTAAAGTTCAGACGCTCACAGAGATGCTGCAAACACTGCAGTCATTTATCTACTCGGGCAAAAAAAAAAAAAAAAAAAAAAAAAAATCTGTTCTGATTTCTCTCTCAAATGGACAAAAGATGACAGTAAATAAAGCAGAAGTTAATAAATCGTGGAGAAGAGTTTTTTTTTTTTTTTTTTGGCAGGACAATCAGCGTTTGAGGGCGAGAGATGCAGAGATGCATGAGTGGAGATGACGGTATGTGTTCTGTATGTTGAGATCTCAGTATCAGCCTGCCCTGAGGAGGGTCGATGACGTCTGGACTCTTACCTTGGGCTCGTAGTCTGGATCGTTCTCCTCGTCGGCCTCCTCTTCACCCTCCTGCGAAGTTACAAACACATCAGTTTACAAACACAGGAGGAGTCACGCTGATATCAAACACCCCCACAAAAAACATCAACAAACCTCATCATCCGCTTCCTCTCCCTCCTCGTCGTACTAAAACAAGCAAAGCAAACAGCGGTCAGACGGCGGGGAATAAAGCATCGTTTGACTTCATGACGGACGGCTGGCGTTTACTCACGTCATCGTCGTCGTCTTCGATGGCCTCGCCGGTGAAGTACAGCACTGCCCTGGGCACGATCCGCTCGCGGATGAAGTGACCGATCTCAAAGTCTGCGGCTAACACGGCCTCCGAGTCCTCGTCCTGCACACGCCAGAAACCAAGCAGACGCTAACGACAGCATTCACCGAGCTGATAAACACTCACCGAGCTCCAGACACAAGGTAAGAAAACAGCAGGTCTATGGAACCGTTACTCCGAGTCTGATACTTAGTTCTAGTAATGCCTGAGAACGCACGGTATAAAGTGATTATCTAATCACAAAGACTTTAGCGCTTTATACGTATGAGAGTTTAGGTCATTTATGATGTGGATTTGAAAATGCAACATGAGCCAAACTTGGAAAGAGAAGCGTTTATAAAACGTCTTCAACAGAAGAGCAGTTCAAAAAGCAGCTAAAATAAGAGCTCTATGGTCTGAAGTTTGAAAAACTAAGGTCATGGTTGCATAAAAAAAAAGCAGTATTATATGATTAAAAAATAAATACTTTAGTTTAAGAGTTTTAGTACTAGTTTGATCATTTCACGTGATAAGTAAAAACAATAAGTGGTAATGCTTCACAATACGGTGTCATTTGTTACCATTGAATGCATTAAACCAACAAAGATTTAATAGTAGAATAAATGCATGGTTCATGTTAACAAAAATGCAGCCATTTATTGTTTATTCATGGTGCATGAATTAAAATGTTAAACACCATGAGATTTTATAATATTATTAATAAAATGAAATGATTAATACATGCTATAACATGTTTACAAATGTTGCTAACCAATGTTAACTAAACCTTATTTTAATAAGTATACAGCAATAATAATAAAGGTTTATTATTATTATTATTATTATATTATTATCATCATCATCATCATCATCAATAGCAATGACAAATCAGAACAAATCAGGCAAAAAATTATTTTAATGAATTAATAGAATTTACTGCCCATGCTACTATTAAGTCAACTGCCTTTTGATTTTTGTGTCGCAAAAATGTTAGGTTTTAGGCCCTGGTCATGCATATCAAAAATGTAAAAATGCTTATTAAGCCATGTCAGCATCAGAGCTATCTACATAGAGAGAACGGACCAAACAATTACCAAGAAGCTATTTAAAGCCAAGATCTAAAAAGGTGATACTTTAAAATACACAAGCTGAACATCTGAACGAAAATCACTGTCCCTTTAAAATATAAAAAGTCCACGGCTAGGAATAAAATCAGTTACTCACCAGTTCACCGCTTTCTGGAACTGTAAAGAAAAGAAAGTCTATTATGAGCGAGTGCCATTAAACTAAAATATAAAGGAGTCAAACTGGTCGATGGATGTTCAGTGACGGTGGTTTTGAGGGGCTTTTACCTTCAGGTGGAGAGAAGAAGTTGAAGAAGGAATCATTGGGGACCGTCTTGGTGACCGTCCTCACTGTGCCACGTCCCTTATGTTTCTGTTTCTTCTTAATGGTTTTCAACGTGACGTTCTTGCCCTTAACCCAGTCGATCGTGCACCTTAAAACAAAAACAGTCAGTCGGTGATGTAAGTGACGTGGTCAAAGCAAACAGAGAAAGTCAAAGGAAAAGCCTTACCCTGTGCAGCCCATGATCTCTGGCCCGTCGAAAGAGAAGGGGTCCGACTCGTCCGGCTCGGACCTCATTTTGTAGGTCTTTGTCAGGACTGTGTTTGTGAAGAAATCGTTGGGTTCGAAGTGGAACTCTAATGTGAAACTCTGAAAAGAGAGTCCAAACTATGAGTAAACCGTGAGATGAAGACATCAGACAGGAGACGGAGAGACGGTCACACTCACCATGGGCTGGCCTGCATCTGAGAATTTTACTTTAATGTCTTGTAAGTGCTTTAGGATTGGTTCATCATGCTCCTGGAGAGGAAAAACAGAAATTAAACTCTTTAAATACTAAAAAACACTTTCAGAATCTCTTTAATTAAAACATTCTAATGTCCAATAACCTTTAAATGTTGGGTTTTTTCCTCCCCTCTCTCTTATAACAACAACCAAACATGCATCTTTTCAATTTCAATTAAATTTTTAATTATATAAAACATTAAAAATGTATATAATTAACAAACATTCACATATGCAAGATAATTAAAGCAGCAACAATTACAAAGAGTGGGTACATAAAATATTAAAACATCTAAATATCTTTGCATGTAAAAACCAAGATGCTACATAATGATATATTACAATTAATCAATATAACTTACTTTTGAACTACAGCCTTTAATCATGGTTTAACTTGAAGTATATCACCACTTGTATTAAAGTTTGGGCAACTGTTCTAAAGCTATTTAACAAAGATGCAAGTGACCAGTCCAGATTAAATTCTGAATAGATCATATTCTGAACGAAACACTGAAGTTAGATGCACATAGCTTTTCACCGTGCCTTTATCTTCAGCTAAAAAGAACCCAGGTTGCACGTTTGCACCACAAGATGGCAGCAAGGACCATTTTCCAAGGAGAAATCTCCAACTGTAAATACCCATGATGCATGACCTGCTTTTGAACACTACTACGCTCACGATCGCTGCCTCGTACGCCCGTTCTCTACCAACCTGCAACATTTCGCTGAGAAGGTCGACATTCTTGAAAACCGTGAGCCAGAATTCTGGGATCCCTTTAGGGTCTTCCTTCTCCTCGTCTTTCTTCTCCTCCTCCACTTTGGCCTTTTCCTTCATTTCCTCCTGATGGAGACAGACCAATACATCGAGTCAAGCCATGACTGAAGGACAGGGCATATTACGCACGGTTTCTCTAAAAGCGGTGGTATTTGAAGAGCATGCAGGTATGGATCACCTGTACCTGCTTACTTACTGTCAGCTCTTCCTCTTCATCTTGTTTCCACTCACACTCCTCATCTGTGGGTTCGTACGCTGCTCTCACGATATCACTCCGCTAAAGACAAGTTTAAAACATTAATCCAAGGCATTTCTAGAAGTTAAAACTAGAGAAGTAAACTAGTGAATCAATTACTCAGATTCAGCTGATTTACAATGAATCCGTTTAGTTACTATGCTAAACCAGGGTTGTCAAAATAAATGTTATTTTATTACTACAAATAATAAAAAAAGGAAGTAAAAATACACACTTAAAGTCTCACTTAAATTTGCTAAAATTGTAAAAACATTAACAACTATTAAAAAAAAAAAAAAAAAAAAAAGCATTTCCTAAAATTGAAATATGGAAGAGGTTAAAAAAATTTGTTTACGTGTGTGCCCTGTACATTTCTTATGTACACATTTGCATGCATTTAAGTTATTTTTATTTTAAACATTTACATATTTACTTGTATATATATTAATATAATATGACCTTTCCAAATTATGTGTATATAGAAATACAGTCTAACTTTTTTTTTGATGAGATCAGTCGTTTGACAGCACTAACAGTACATAAACGCTTATGATTGAGACGCTATTTTAATTATTTAAAATGATTAAAACGTCGCCCAGGTACTCAGTACTTGACCAGAATAAACCACCACATGAACTAGACTTTATGCCGACACAGAACAAGCTTCCTGACTAAGTCTTACAGTACAAATGGTTTTTAGGTTTTATTTGAGCGTCTCAGACATCACTATTCCAGTGGGAGAGCGAGAGAGAAGATGAACAGCTACAGCTCAGCTTTTATTTTCTATAAAGACATCTCTCTGGCTGCCGTTTGTCTCTAGTGTCCTTGATTGACCACTTGGGTGTTTGCTGCAGTTGGAAACGCTGAAGCAGCAGGTCAATACAGCCGATTTAAAAGTACTGTAACATCTTCAACCACACCTCTTCCAAGAACAAACCCGCAGTTTGTGTTTTTGCAGGAAAGACGGGGCTGAACTGCATCAGTTTCTCACCTTGTCGAAGAGAGGCTGATACAAAGCGGCGTATTTTCGCTCCAGTTCGTGCACTTCTTCGTAAAACTTTGCTTCGATGTGAGCGCACTTCACCTGGAGGTTCTTGAGGGCATTAACGCGTCTCTTCACCACCTTCGGTAAGCTGCGCAGACAACAAAAACAACGTCACGCGCTGCAAATGACACACCGCCGATGATTCACGAGTGACTCAGGATCAGCGCTTTGTGCGGCGCGAGTAAAAAGAGACGCTTGACATTCGGTCGGCACCTTCCAGGAAGGAAACGGGGAACAGGATCGGGCCAAAATTAGAAACATTTAATTCAGTCGCGTTGGCAAAGTAGGCAAATTAGACGCAGCCAATGGGAAACGAGGGAGCTATTTGAAGTTGCGCTCTGCGTGGGCACGTACCTCTCCATGTACCCTGAGGGAGATCCCACGAGCCCATCCAACCTCTCCTGCAGCGCCGCAAGAATCTGAGGGTTCTGCATCATCTGCATCGTCAGCTGACGCGCTAAAACCAGAGCGGACACAATCAGCGACTGACGAAGACATTACAAAACAGCAGCAGGAAGACATCACAAATCACACCCAGACTCACAGAAGCACCAACCAAGGGTGGAGACCGAGATTTATATTTTTTAAAAATCAATAAAAAGTACTTTAAACTGAAATTAAATCAGGTTTACATAATGCTCACAATTTGTTAAGGCCGGGCAGTATACAGAGCTTGCTTGTTTTGTTTTTTTATAAGCGAAAATAATCAATATACAGTTTGATAAAAGTGCATCTGAAGAAAAATATATTGGGAGGACACAGACTGAACTGCTGCAAAAAAACCGTTCGTCCTAAACATGTGACAAGCTTTATATAAAGGTTTTTTTTTAAAACTAGTAAGATACAGTAGCCCATCCAGCTTTTTCCTCAATGTTGAAGCCTATAGATAAGGCTTCTGGTTTGTTATACGCTATAAGGAAAATACTTCTGAACGCACTGCACTGGGTTGTAGTGCACGTTATTCTTTTTAAGATTACAATATCATGACAACATGAGACACCAATTTTCAGTATCAAAGAGCGGTATTAATAGCTTGACGTGGATGAGACCAGAAGCTATACCCACAGAATTAACAAAATCTATTTTCACATTAGGAAAAAAAATGGATAGCGTATGCAGCAAATCAGAAAATCCCCCCCCAAATTTTTACTATATATGCCGTATAGTGATTACACGTAGTTAGTTAATATTACTCAGTAATAAGTGGATATGTATTTTTCGGATACAATGCAACAAAATAAGGTGCCAAGTAATAAACCAAACCTTACATTTTAAATAAAGGAAAAAAAAATCCCTTGCACAACCCTGTAATGCATCTTTTAGATCTAGGGCACCTGCCTAGGGTCATGAGGAGAGAAAATAAATAAATAAAAATGCTCTTTTCATCCCAAAAATAAACCGTAGCAAACAGAAGAGAGGTCAGCGGGACTGAAGCTATCTTTAAAGAGCAAGCACGCATTCAACGCCTAAATTATTTAGTATTAAAGCCTCTAATACTCATGGTCCTGCCCAACGCTTCAGTACAATTTCTAAAGACCGCTAAGGTCACTGAGGTCACGGACTGATATCCGGTTACCCAACTGCGCAAACGTGTACACGGCCTTTTCCTAACGGCTCTAGAATCCATGACAGACGCCATTTACTTTTCCTCCAGAGCGGTCTAGCACAGAAAACAGAGCGAAGAGACTCTAGACAATAAAAAACACCATCTCATTGATGGAGAGCATTATGGGAAATCTGAATATTTTTAGCCAAACTGATCGTCTCCTGAAAGACACTTGCATTACCTACTTGTCATCTAACATAAGGCGATCCAACGCTGCGGTTTTCAATTAAGCCGTATGGTTTCAAGCATCAGAAAGCTCTGCCAATTTATGACAAACCTAGTCTGGTTGTGGTGATTTGCAACTCAAATAGCAAAAGCCGACCGACTTGGTTTGCACACGAGGTAGTTACTACAGATTAATCAGCAGAAATAGTTGCGTCGCTGGACTTTCACCTATCGTACTAAATCAACAGCGCTGGTCTTAAATTTAATGCATATGAAATATAATGCAAAAATATCCCAACTTTCCCTTACCATTTCCTGTTCATAAATTTTTCATTAAAATAAGCATTTTTTGCATTTTAAATCATTACAAAAAGTCATTACCTGTTAATTTTGTAATAAATTCAGCACTATTTTACATTTAGAGAAAAGTTTATTACGCCAAACTGCCCGTTATCAGCAGACTTGATTTTCCCATTTTAGTATCAGCCAAAAACTACTTTTTGCCCACACAGGAAATGCATGACATGGTCAAAGGTCATACCTTTGCTGTTGTCTTCCCCAGTTTCTTCCTCCTCCACCTCTTCAACATCCTCCATATCTGCTGGGTCCATTTCAGTCTGGTCTTTACTGTCAAAACACACACATAATCAGGCATTAAACATTTACCCAACCAGCTCTGCAGGTCTTACATTTCAGTTCTGTAATGCTAATGTGACTTGGGGAGGTCGTATCGTGACCAATCAGCATTTCCTACTAGAAGATAACAGCAGCATTTTCTCTTAGAGCATGCACATTATCGAGCAATTACACTTCAGCATCAAAAGTTAAGCAGGGTGTGTAGCGCAGAGCACATCCAATTGTTATATCTGGGCTGGAATAAAAATGCAGGTGCACGAGAAACGGCGTCACATCTACAGCACACAGGAAGTTCCTGCGGTGAGCAACAGGTGTACCGTTCCAGAGTGAACCTCTGATTGTAGAGCTGCAAATGTGTGACACTTACAGGGCCCTGGGAAAAGGCAGACTGAATTGGAGAATTATAAATTGTTAATTTTGACCCATACAATGTATTTCTGACTACTGTCCCAAATATACCCCAACGACTTAAGGTTTTGGGGTCCAGGGTCACATTTAAATAAGACTAAACCTAGCATTAGCTTTAAATGGTAATCACGGCAACCCATCAAAATAAAAGCTGCATGACAAATACATAACAAAAAAAAAAACCTGCCTTTAAGGAATAATTCTACAATTAAAAAGGTAAGAAATGTTGTAATCGTAAGGCACCGTCATTTGCCAAAGTGCTTAATTTTCATGAACTAAACGAAATCAATATTTTATGCCTTCATGTGAAAACAAGGAAAATGTAAATACACAGAATTTCTGAAAAAACAAATAAAAAAATAGGCTATTGTAAAATTAAAAGTGATCTTTGCATTCAAATAATTTAGAAACAGAGCATAAGTTGGGGTAAAAACTAAAACTTGATAATTTCATAGGGCCCTAAACATGTCTATTAAACTTAACACGTTTCATTGACATTTTAATGAGTATTTGGGGCAAAAAACAACTGATTTAACAGGTGCCCTAAGCTTGGGACACCACACAGAGCTTGAAAGCATGCAGGTGAGGACTGCTGGACTTGGGTTAGGAGTGCATGAGGCGTTTAGATGACTTCTAATCAATTCTGAGGGCTAATCAAAAATCAGCCAAGAGAGGCGTTTATGCACCATTTCCCGCACAAACAACAGGCATAAAGGGATTTAAGCTGGGAATGTGAAGGGCCGCCAATACAATAAGCTGTCAAACTGGGAAATGAGATGACAGAGTGAGAAATAAAAGCTCTTTAATAGGCAAACAAGCACTTACTTGTCAAGATCTGCCATGTTGTTTCACCGTTTTGTTTTCTAGAGGGAAAAAAAAAAAGGAAAATGTTAATGCTGTCCATTATGTTCAACAGCCTCGAGCTAAATTCGGTCGCTGATGGCCTCGTCGGTCAGGTGACTGTATTAGGATGACTCAGGCAGCCAATACGCACTAGTTTAACTATTTAGGATACGTGACCGAAGCATCCAGATGTGTGGAAACGTCCAGCGGCGGTGCAAATGTACCGAAACGCAAACACGCCGCCGTCCTCGTGATAGAAAACTTCAGCGATGGAGATTCAACCCTTGGGGGTTTATGGGATAGATTAGCTCCAAACATCAAAAGGTGCGAACCACTATCTTCAGCTCCGAATCCGACTGCATCCATTTGTCAGGGCCCGACCTGCATACAAGCCAACTCCAACGCGCATTCGGATCAAACGCCGCCTCAGAAGCCCACATCCAGACCTCCAGCGGAAAGAGCGAGCAACTTCATTCATTCGCGAGATGATTGCTGCAGACAGAACGTTCTCAGCCTACTCTTCGCCTGTAGGAGATCAATAACATGAAGACCTGACACCGCCCTGGCAGCATCCATTCTTGACAGATTTGAAGGTTAATCTCTTCCTCTTTCTGTCTGCGTCAAGATCAGACAGCTGAAACCTGTCAATACAGACACATAAGAGAACCACAGCAGCAGCGGATCACCTCATTTCACAACAAGATGCCACAATAGCAGGACAAAGTTCCTGGCACATTTCCTCCAGACTCTGATAACCATTCTCCAGCACTGAAAGCTGACGGCAAGCCTTTAAACCTAACAAATTCTAGCCGACCTGGAGCAAAGGTTCAACGGGCTTGTTAAAACCTCCTTAGGCTTCCCAAACCTTATGACCAACACATTTCCAAAACTTCTGTATGATTCACTTCAGTCAGTCGTGACTTAGATTGCACTCGGCAGCAATTTCAGGTCTACAAATGTAGACTAGATGTGTAGGACTACACCTAAAAAAAAAAAGCGAATCAAAAAAATAAATAAATTCACCGGTTTTCATCTTCTCACAAACTCAGAAGCAAAAAAAGGGCATTCAACCAAACATGAAAGACTGATGCGTTTCAGATATTTATTTATCATTCTAAGTTTCAGCTCTGGAGAAAATATTGCAATTTCTCTTTGATTAAACAAGATTTAACATTGTGTCACATACATATGATAAATAACCGGCAGTGCATTATATTTATAATTTACAGCACACAATCCAGTTTACTGAATGATTATAAAACAAATTATCGGCAACAAAACCAAACAAAAAATTATGTCTTTCCAACATGAATGACTGGAAGGCACCCCTCCTCCAAAAAACCCTCCTGAAATTACTAATACATTTTACACTAAGAATGAATAATTTTATGACTAATATGTCTATTACATTAATAAAAAAATATATATATATATATATATATATATATATATATATATATATATATATATATATATATATATATTTTTTATAAAAAAGGCCACTAAGAAATATACGAAAATAAATTTAAGATGAAACATGGTAATAGACCAACTTCAATTACACAGCATTATTCTATTCAATAAGCGCCTCTGGCAACCCACCAGCCACATTTCACACAGATGTGACGAATTAACATCAAACTAACCAACTCTGTCCAGGCATTCCTGAAGCTATCATCTAAAACAGCTGTTTAACTCTTAAACTGGGTTAATGATCTTAGATTTGATCCACGGGTCAGTGCAGTGGTCAATTCCCACCAGGCCACATCACCACGTGTTTCCTTCACAGATGCACCGGCTAAAGCTGCTAGCGGCACAGCATCCTCGTAACTAACCCACCTCGACTAGAGAAGACTGGTGACACTAACTTACCCAAGAGCTACAGACTTAAGCTTGCCAGAAAAACGTCGGAATTTAAACTAGCCTGCGTAACGTCGCAGCGATCTCCCTAATCGTGCGCGAACATGTGCCGTATTTACATTTACACACCCGATTATTATTCAAAATAGATTAATTACTTAAACCGGATATTACCATTTTGTCCGACAACGTGATCAGACACCCCCCCCCCCCAAAAAAAAAAAAACTTGCCCGCCAGATCAGACCAACTATCATCATCATCCTCCCAACGTGAAAAAATACGTTCAAGACAATATTTCCAACCGTTGTACTCGATCAAACAAACATTTAAACATTAAAACCCCAGTTTGGTTTCTCCGTTTAACGGCTAAACCGGAATTTATCCGATATTTAAAAGACGAACAGCCATTTTCATCTCCATCATGGAGGAGTCTGTCTCAATGGCTGCTGACTGACGGACGGGGCGCTTAGCGCGCGAGCTAAAGTAAACATCTCGATTCGTGTTAAATCTCGACTCAAGTACCGATTTACCTCCTAGACCGAACGAAAGGAGGTTTATAAACGGTCCCTCCGGCGGTGTGTGTTCTTACCGAGAGCCCGATGTGCAGAGGTCTGTCTGAGGCGGTGCTGCTGCGCAGTGAACAGCGCGAGACTCCCGCTCTGATGGCGCTAAAAGGGAAAGAGATCCCGCCGCGTGCGCTCATATACATCTGGCGTCACCACGTAACGCGGGTCGCGTTTTTTACTAATCCTACTACTGCGAAGGCGGGGCTCATGAATATTAATCACGTGCCGCTACGTTCGACCTCTAGCGCTGTTCTCATTGGACGTCGGCGCGCAAGCGTCTCGCACGTTAGCTAATTAATATTCATGAGCACAGCCTTGGCCATAGTAGAATTCGGAAACATGCCACTAGGACAACGGCGAGCGCAAAGGGAGGGGCTGCCGGAAATGGTTTAGGGGGGAATGCCATTGTTCCAGAGCGGGCTGGGGTGGAGGTTCCCGCCAAAGCGTTTGCCACGAAATATTTTAAAACTAAAATCTATCTATCTATCTATCTATCTATCTATCTATCTATCTATATGTCACTGACAAAACAAACTTGGAAATATTTTGTTGAAAGTAATTCTGTGAAAATTTGATAACACTTCTTGGTAGGCAATGTGTTACAACACTCCTGGGCGCTATCAAATTTGTAATATTATAAATAGAGCCATTGTTCTGTGCGCTTAAGAGAAACAAGACTGGAATTCCAGAAACCTGGAGCAAAAACAGACTGGCGCTGATTTCACTGAGAAAAACCAAAAACACATAAATGTCAGAAAGTGCAGAAGAGTTTCTATAAAACCTAAAGACCCCCGGCTTGACCTTGTTGAGCCGCAATAGATTTCTAACACTCATCTATTGTTGCTTTTTTCATAAGAGGCGTGAAACTGGGGAGAGAAAGAGGAAGAAAAGGCAACATAAAGAAATGTTAAGTTTATAATCATCATTAAAGAGCCTTTGCACCAAACGCACTTCAGAAAAACGCCATGCAGCAGAAGAAAGTGATCAGGAGAGATGACGTCAGCGCACACCTATTTATTAATTTACTTATAATAATGTTTTATTTATTTAGCGCATTCTCGTTAGCCCTTTAATCAGCTTATGATATGCAAATGAGTCTAGAATCTCAGATCAGAGACAAAAATGGTTGCCTGAATATTGCGGCTTCAAAATGATTATTTAAGCCCGAAGAGACACGCGTGATAGCCTTTATTTAGGCATCTAAATGCACAACTAAGCGTTCTTAATATATACAAATGCAGAGATATCAGCATTCAGAAATAATGTTAACCCGAACGTTAGCAAAATGTTCTTATGATCGCATCATTCGGGGGAAAAACAGTTTCGTTACTTCAGGGAGGATGTTCATGGTGAGACAGCTGATATTTAATAACCTACACATGACCTTTTAATCAGCTTCCACAATGACTCCCAGCCAACAGAAATATAGTCATTTAGCTAACATGAAAAAATGTTCTGAACGTCCAGTATTTTGAAAGTTTGAAAAGTATTTATTCTTAGAAGAACATTCCATTTGATAATTTTGCACTAATTTTTGGAACTTTACATTTGAATGTTTCCTGAACAACTGATTTCAGAATTTAAAAAAAAAACTGATGAACATTCAACGTGAAAAAAGTCTCATGAACGGTGTGATAAATACTAGTGTTGTATAAGGATTAATCGTGATCACGTTCAAAATAAAAGTCATTGTTTGCATGATATATGTGTGTTCTGTGTATAAGTGCATATACAAATAAATCTTTTTTTAAAAATATTTACGTCTATATTTATATTCATAATGTATATTATAAATAAATGTATTAAAAATCTGAAATATACATGTGTCTCTATCTCTCTCTCTCTCTCTCTCTCTCTCTCTCTCTCTCTCTATATATATATATATATATATATATATATATATATATATATATATACATAATAAATATACACAATGCGGGTGAACTATCCCTCAAATAAAATCAGATCAGTGTTTCAAATGGAGCATCTTTAAAGTTATTGATGACAGAAATGCATGGGCTCTAATATTTCAGCGTCTATGACTCTGGGAATGAACGTGTGACTCCCTCTCACCCTTTATTGTTCCTCTGTAACTATCATCTAGCGCTGAGACTTCAACCCTGCGCGCTCGATGTCCTGCTGACAGTAAGAGGAGCTGACATATAGATGCCCACAGTTTTTAAAAATTAATGCAGTGACAGAGACGCAATTAACCCATCAGCTGCTGCATCTGTGTAACACACACACACACACACACACACACACACACACACTGTGACTTAGAGACAGGGTTACATAAGAGATGAGGGCAGGTGTTCATCCAAACGCACACTTCATGGACAAACAGAAATAGATATAAAACACTGGAAGGGTCTTCATGATTTAGATCTAATTACTGAGGCTCATGCTTCTGCTTAAAGATGAACTAAAATAATAAAACAAATCATAAAACAGCAATAAACTATTAATGTAAATATCGATCAAGTAGTTAAAAATAATAAATAAAATATATTTAAATATTATTTTAAAGTTGCGAGAAAGAAAAAAACGTTTTTCATACGTTGATGTAAAACTGAAATAAAATAAATGCAAAATATAGACATCTTAAAAAATAAAAAAAGCAACAACAAAATTAAATTAACACAATATTAAAAATCCCAAAGATAGGGTTATATAAAACCAAATTCAGCCACCTTTGTTTATGTTTTTGTTTTTTGAGAAATGTAATTCATCGCATCCAAAAAGTTTTTGTTTGCATGAGTTTGCGTATATTTAATATGTATATGCAAATACACACGCACAGTATTTTTTTTGCATTTACATGTCTATATTTATATTAATATAATTTGGATTATAACTAAATAAATGTAATATATAAAAATGGGTGTGTATTTATATATACGTAATAAACATACACAGTACGTGCGTGCATTATGCAAACTTTTAATGCAATTAATAATTCGGCAGCACTAATCGAAATTAAATAAAAATGAACAGAATGCAAGCATGATATTTCATACAAACAGCCTTACAATAAATACAATAAAATAACAACAAATATAATCAAATGAATCCAGTATATTGTAACAAACAAGACGCGTTACATAAAGGAGCTGTTCTGCTGGTCTCTTGAGGATCTGTGACCCAACACGACCCCTGCACGCTCTTCACTGGATATGATGATGCATGTGCACACGATCTGTTTGTGGATCAACGATCTGACCACAAGGTGTTTGTGGGGATGGAGCAGATGAGGTCCAATAATAACAAACTCAGCAGAAGCTTGTGTTTGATTCATCAATGTTACGCGGCCCTCGGTGCAACATAATCCAGCGGCTCAGGACATTCACAGGCGCCCGCGGCACAAACGCAGCGCCCTCCCGAAGCACATGCAGGGGGTTTTAGCGGCCCGCAGGTGGGAGGCGTGGAAACATCGCACCTTTGTGCATCTGCGCGTCTGCAAAGAAGCAGAACGAGGAAGATGGCATGCGTTCAAATATCGAGCTGGAGCGTAAACAGGATTCCCCCGCCAGACGGGATGATGGGATAATCTTAGAGCATTTGGAGGACTGTCAGAGTGGTACTGCACCGTCTCCATGGCAACACGCCCGGCCGAGATGAGGAAATATGACATCACTGTTACAGCAGCTTATGAGAGCCAATCAGGGAGGCGGAAATATTGTTATTTTGAGAACCTTTTGCATGCGGAATGCATTTTCTTTCCAAAGTCTATGCCGGCTTCTTTATCTGTTGTATGATTTGCATAGAACTGCGTGAGTATGAGTAACTCGCTACTGACTCAAGAGGAGGAGATGGCAGATTTGTTGAAGTATTTCTATAAAAAGAAAACAAACCAAAATATATGTCTTGTACAGTGTGGCATTTTGACTACCGTGGATGAGCTACAAAAATACATAGAGTTCACTGGCCTTTATGACGGGAGCGTGCAAACATGGGCGTTAGGTTAAGTTTGAAAACGAAATAGTGAGCATTCTAGTTAACTTAAACCACACAGGGGCCAGCATAAAATAAAATAAAATAAAATAAAATAAAATAAAATAAAATAAAATAAAATAAAATAAAATAAAATGCACACATGAAAATTAAAAAAATATATTTAAAAATATTTAAATAAAAAATTTAATTAAAATAAGATCAAATAAAATAAATAAATACGAGCTTTCGAGCGCTAACATAAATTTAAAAAAATAAACAAAAACGAAACAATACAATTTAATTAGTGAGCATAAGTTACCTCAGAACATGCATGGGAATTAGCTCAAATAAAACAAATCATAACTTCAGTAAAAAATAAATTTCACTATGCATTGTGCAGTCATGCAGCAGCCGCTGGAGCAGAAGCGTGTTAGTGTGGGTGTTTGTTGTTTAGGGGGGTATTTCTGCCGTACCAGACGGTGTTTCCCCTGTAGATGCTGTGAGATATCACCGGCCAGAACCTCACAACTTATTCATGCAGATTAGTCTTTTGCTCTCTCACACGCTTCTCTTTCCGGCTGCAGGTAGGAGTCACGTCTAGATTCTGACCTCCTTCCTTCCTCTGTATTCGGGGCTAAATATGCCTGACAAACACAGCTCTGTGTGATGAAGCGGCGTTCACTCATGAGCCCACAACTGAAAATAGCTCTCGGCATCAGCATTCAAAGAGTCCTTCACACCGGAGTGTTTTCTGTTTGCCATGAATAATTCATTTAACTCGTCTGAGTCTGCAAAGTCCATATGCCACATGAATCAACACATTTCTGTGTTGTTAATTATGGACTAATTAATGGACAAATAGTCGTTTTCTGCACAGCATGTTAATGTCACAATGTCCCCGGATGGCTGATGAAGAACAGATATCATATGAATCAATGGATCTCAGCTGGTTCTGCTTTAGGAAGCGGTTTTTAGGACAAACATGCGATTTCTGATTTTAGAATGAATCAGCTGATTCTTTTTCATGAACCTGCTGGACTGGTTCACAGAAGCCTCCGAAAGATTCATTTGCGAGTTGGACTGATCCGATTGCCGATGCTATCGAGTCAATTCACTAATTCAGTGATCCATTCAAAGCGAGTCAATGAATCGATTGAAAACTCTACAAGGCGGACATTTAGACACTGTATGTGGCGTGTATAATTCGCATGCATAACTGCATTAAAAGGATGAAACGTGTGAAATTGTAATAAAATCAGCAAATTAAACACATGAATCGTTTTCAAATTTTTTTGAAGCGGAGAAATCGAGATTCAATTATATTCGCTATACCGATGCCCAAACGCGGATGAATAATTCTTACGAGCCGAATCTTTTACAGCGAACCTCGAAATCGGTTCACACAATGATTCAATTACGATCCAACAGCTCACCGATTCAGTGATTCGTTCAGAGTCATTGAAATAGTTTGGCTTGACTCAAATCTGACTATTTAATGTGACCCAGTAAGTTATGAACATCACATTTTTGTAGGTCTGTGAACGATAATCATGTTCAGGTTGACTGTAGTACTGTTAAAGTATTCAGTGACTTCATTCTGAGGTTCTAACGGGCGTTTTAAGCAAAAAATATGGAACATAGGCCATAAAAAAACCCTAAAGTAAATTAAATGGCTTACTTAGCTAACCGCTAAACATAACTATAAAACAAAAGTCTAAACATAGGCTTATATTAAAAAGGACTCATTTTGGTCTTCCAGAGATCTGCTCTAGATTGAATCAAGGCCATAAGAGCCAGCAGAACAAGCTGAAGAATAAATGCATTCACGTTCAGAGTTTCTTGAGTGTTTTAGGTGGGCCGAATGTGCAAGATTGTGCGCTCTATCCGAGCAGCCCGTGGAGATTCGCTCTCTTTCTTTTTTTTTGCCGTCTTGTCTGTGCCAGCCAGAATCTGGCTCTTCTGAAGATTTCTCTTTATTTCTTTCAGTCTCTCTGGCTCACCCACTCTCTCTCTATTCCTAAGCAGAAGGCGGGGGAGAGACAAATGTGAAGTGACACAGAAGAACGCTTCGCTCTCCTTCATCTGCCTCCGTGTCACCCGAAGAGCCGAAGGTAAGGAGAATCGATGTCCAGCGGAGAAATGAAGGAGCCGGGTTGTTCGGTCACACTAATTCACTCACAATCAAGCACAGCACGCACCTCGAAGAGAGAGAGAGAGAACCGGGAGAGCGGGAGAGCATAATCACCGGCCTTCTGTTCGGATCCAAAAGATGACGAGTACTCCTTTGTCATGTTGAACACACGAGTGACGCTCGCCCGTGTAAAAGTTGCCTTCGTGAGGCGAATGAGGTTTTTAGAGCAGTTCTTGGGTGGTTTATATGATGTTTGGGGCTCCAGATGCCTCACAGATCTCCTTTTTACAAAAAGGAGGTTCAATACTTGCCAGATAACAAAAATATGGAACATTTTGCCTACATTGATTTATTTCAGAAAGCTTGTTTTGGAATGTTAAAAACTTCCAGCCCCTTTTTTATGGGTTGAGAAAGGATTGGTTTTAGGAGTCCCAAACAACATGCATGCAAGATTTAAAAAAAACTTAATTTTCTTATAATATTCATTTTTCCAAACCCCTCCGGCGATTGGTCGATTTCATTCAAAGCCGCGCTGGTGAAAAATGAATCAGCATTTTCATTCAGACCAGCGTAAAAAACAGACAAGTGGGCGGGGAATATGCTAATGTTTCATTTTGACGTCAACGGGAAACGGCCTGGGAACTTGTTGGGTTGCCAGTATGAAAACTAAGCGTATTTCTATTCATTCATCGCCTTGCGGGCTCGTCCCTGTTGGAGTCTGACCCGTGTGTGTGTGTCCAGTCTGAGGAGGAGCCGGGTGTTTAATAAAATCTCTCCGAAATATTACAAATCTGGACTGCAGCGCCTAGTCCAAGCACTCGGAGTCAGTCCTACATGCAGCAGTTCTTTCTCGCTTATTTGAAAGTAACATGAACATTCCATTTTAGAATTCTGCAAACATTACGAGAACATTACTTTTAAATGTTATCTGAACATTCTGCCACAAGCAGTAACAGAGCCTTACTGTAATGGGATGTTTGTTTAGCTTTAATAACGTTTTCAGGAACCATTCATGGAACTGCATTTCTGATATTCGTTTGTTAGACTAATTTTTGAATGTTAAATGTTACCCTGTTCGCAAAACGTTCCAAGAACGTTCGCATAACGTCTAGAGAACATTTGGAAGTGCCCTCTTAAAAACAAAGCTTTTTACAGCGTACCATTTGGTCAAAGAACCATCTCTTTGTGAAACAGAAAGGTTCACCGGATGTTAAAGGTTCTTCGTGGAACCAAAAAGGCACCGTGAAACTTTTCAGAACTTGATGTGAATAGCAAAACTTTTTGATAACTAGTGTTATATTATTCACAACCTTGTCAGAATTCAGCCAAAGTAACTTGCCCAGTAAGTTATAAAAAACACGATTTCTCTGAATGCTGATAATCTATTTTTTTGCTATATGTTATTACATTTACACACACTATGGGACTTTTGAATGCTGCTTCTTTAACGTCCAGCTAAAACGTTTCATGTTTTGTTTTGAAAGCATTATTAAAAACCAATTCGGCCTCGATGCTGCATTAGCCAAACTTCTCTGAATGTTCTCTGAGGCTTTGAATCGCTGAGCCCGCACACGAGCGCCGGTGACAGTGACGTCCCCTCCGCGAACCGTTAAATAGAGCAAACGACTCGGGCCACAGAGAGAAGGAAAGCAGCTAATAATGACCTCATTTAGCAACTCATCCGCTATTTATAACCATCACAAGAGCCGTGCGGCGTGAAAGCGAGCGGTCTGAATGAGCGTTGGAGAATCGGAGGCCGAGCTCAAACGTGCGCTATTGTGACAGACGTCTGCGCTAATGCTGCGTAAATCCCTGAGCTGAAAGAGAGCTCGGCCGCAGCACTTCTTTTATCTGCTGCGGTTCCAGCCGGGATAAAGCCTCTGCTGAGGCAGCGCTCTCATCACGGACCGGGCCGACTCTGCGTGTGTGTGTGTGTGTGCGTGTGTGTGATCTGGGAGGGGAGAATCCCCGCTGAAGTGCGTTCGGCGTCAGATAAAAGAGAAGAAACAGAGGAGGTCAAAGCCGATGACCCGGCCCGGACTGTAAGAGAAATGTCAGCAGCCAGGAAATAACACAGCGCGTGTATTAGTGGATATTAACCCCGTGAAGGCTGACGTATTAAATAAAAGCTCGTCGAAGCAAATAATCGATTAGTAAAATAGATAAACGTTTCGGATATATTAATACATAAAACAACTGCGGCGTAAATTGTGAAGTAAAATATAAGAATAAATACTTATGGAGAAAAAAACTGCTCGGTTTTGTTCAAACCCGAGCCCAAAAAAGCTATTTGGTGCCGATGCTAATATTAACACGGCCAAAAAGTGATAGGGTTCTGATGCCTGGATAATGTGAACCAGTGAGAGCCTTATAGCAGGCGCTTACATAAAACACTATAAATATCATCGGGCTCTCTATATCTTGCCTTGGTGAGATGATTTTTTTATGACGCAGACGTATAATGAAGATACGATGATACGATGATGAAGGAGTAAATATTCGATCGATGACTTGAACAGGAAATATTACTAGTTATTCTCACATTTAATTGACAAAATTAGAATGACTTGAAATGAACACTTATCTAGCAACCAAAGTGAGTTTTGTGCTGTTTTCCTGTTCTTGAGAGGATGTTGTGTTTGTATATGTGTGTGTGTGTGTCTGTGTCTCTGTCTGTATGTGTGTCTCTGTGTGTGTGTCAGTATGTGTGTGTGTGTCTGTGTATATGTGTGTCTGTATGTGTGTCTCTGTGTGTGTGTGTGTGTCTGTATGTGTGTCTCTGTGTGTGTGTCTGTGTGTTTAATGATTACATAACTTTAATAGGTGTTGTAGAATCCCTCCCTATCCTGAGCACTGAGATGTCTTCATACCCATCTGTAACCCAAATGCGACGATCAGGCCTCATTGCGTTCCAAATAAACTCTGTTAAAAATACCTCCAATTATTCGTGGTGTATTTCTCTGTTATGTAAAGCGCGGGCTGCATGTGCGATGACGTGATGACGTAACACCGCGTCTGCGTCGCTCTCCTCCTCGGCGCGCGCGGCTCCGTTCGTCCTCTGCTTTGCGTGGATTTCGTCTGTTTCGCGTCTCCGTACGTCCTGCAGGATCAGAGAAAAGCCCCATCGTCTTGAGATGCTGGCGGAGACGGTCTCTTAGCAACGCCGAGGCAACCGGTCTCGCGCTGCGCGCACCGGACCTGAAGGAAACCTCTCATTGGACGAGAGATCAGCGCGAGGGCGCCGACTCTCGCCTCGCTATTAATAATTGAGTGCAGATTAACTTTCAGCTCTGAGGAATCCACATCCAGCGCTCTTATTTCACATTTCTGTCAGCCTGATGAAGAAAATACACTGATTTTGCACAAACTCTGCACAGACTGCACTGCATCAACTAGACCCAGAGCTGGGAACCTTTTAGATCATTTTACATGACTTTCGACCCAACTTGTTTATCACGTTGACTTCAGTTGTGATAATTGTGTGCCATATTGATATAAAAATACTAGTGCTGGCCAACGATTAATCACATCCAAAAAGTGTGTAATATACGTATATATTTAGAAAATATTTACATTATTAGTCATATAATGCAATTTATTTTTGTATAATTTAATCTATATATATATACACATACACACATATATACTCATACACACACACACACACACACACACACATATATATATATATATATATATATATATATATATATATATATATATATATACATATATACACATATACATATATATATGTGTGTGTATTTATATGTACATAATAAATATATACTTTACACACATATTATGTACACAAAAACTTTTATTTTGGATGCAATTACTCAAAATTGGACAAATTAAATCGAATTTAATTAAAAATACAAAGCCTAAGAAAATGTATTCTGTTTGTTATGAACAACATGAAGAGCACTAAAAGATGCATATAATGCATGTATATTACATCAAGGACTTCCTGTGAAGGAACTGCGGGGGGTGTACGAGTTCAACGAAAAGCTAATAATTAATTAAATCATGCCATTCTTTTATTTGTGCATTTAAATGTGTTTTTTAAAACGCCTTACAAAGTAATGGCCTATGTGGTAAAATAAATGAGAGCGATATTTTAGACACTTTAAAAGATGAAAAAAAAGGAAATGTATGGTGTATGTAATATGTAATCCCTAAAAAAGTAATTGTGATTACCAGCTCTTTAATATAGTCTAATTACAAGTACTTTATGTTTGAAATCTGATTATGTAATCCAGATTACATGCAATCAGTTACCCAGCTCTGTCTAGACCACCTAACAACACCATAGCAACCAGCTGGATAATAAATACCCATAATGCCCAAGACTTTTTAAACAAAGACCATGGTTCAGTCCTGAGCTCTACATCAGGATCCACTCTCTCTGCACGCAGTTAATAAAGAGACACCTACACTCCAGGACACCGTGTGACCAGCTCGGCTATTCATGAAAAAGAGCAAAAACTGCCAGGCAGGTATATTACTCCTTTTAATGATTCAAACAAACATCTGAATAAATGTGAGACACGTATAACTTACATAATCGCGTGTCTTGTTAAAGACTTATATATAGACACACACACACACACACACACACGCATACCATTTCTCAACGTTTTCAAGATAAAAACAAAACAAGCCAATCGAAACAGCCAACTAAAAAAAACAGCTGGATGCAGATAGAGACCGGAAGTCATTTACATACGTCCGCTCCCGCTCTTACGGTAAAAATAAGATTAAAATAAAGCTATTTATTTGAGTTTATTTGCAGAAGCTCACTGATTTTATTTATATTTATTAATCATGTTTTTCTAGTGTTATTATGTTTTCATTGTGTTAGTTATATTTTATTATTATTTAATCAAAACGTTCGGAATGCAAGGTTTAATTTTTTTAAATTTTTTTTTTTTACATTTTTTAAAAAAGGACTTGATCTGGTTCTTTCATCTGGTTTTGAAAATGAACTCGTCGTATTTTTTTTAATGTTTTACCCTGCCGCAGAAATAAGCAATCAAAACCAAAACTCATCTAAAACTGCATCTTGTCATCCTGCGATCTCTCGGGACCCGTTCATTTTTGTATCCTAAGATTTATTTATTTTTTTTAAATATCTATTTGCACACTTTCAGTCAAACTCGGATGATCTTTCACAGGCCTAACACGTTTTTCCGGGCACGAGCGCGCGCACGTGAACTCACCGGGGCTGTGACGTCATCCCGACGGCAGTCTCCCGCGGCTCCGAAAGGCGCTTTCCCAGCATGCACCGGGCTTCGACCGAGACTCCGCCGCTAACAACCGGTGAGAATAAAACCCCAACGAACCTCCCAAAGACGACTAAACCCGACTTAACCGTAATATACAGCCTTACTGTTATATCAATCACAGGCCACTTTTACATATAATAATATTACTTTTCTACGATATATATTTAGAAATGATTATTTATTAGACTACCTTCACATTTGATTTGTTTCTACTAAACATGTACTCCAGTGCTGCTTGTGGTAAACTATTTAGTGTTTTCTTCACTGAAGTCAATGAGCGCCCTCTGCTGGGAACCAGAGTAAGAACCACAATAAGAAGAATCAAAAGGAAATGAAATAATAAACATTTGAAAAGAATATTTTGACTTTAACTTGAAATGGCCACAAATATAAATATAAATATATATAACAACAACAATAATAATATATATATATATATATATATATATATATATATATATATATATTTGTATGGCTCTGTAACCTAAAAGCACCACAAACCACTTTGTTTTCAATAAACAGCCTATTATAATAGAAAATACATTATTAATTATTCAATGTCTTCGTAATGTAAAGGCATTTAACAAATTATTAAAAATTCAAAACTGAATACAATTAACTATACTAATATATCATAATTGTAATATTTTTATTATGTTTAAATCATACTAATTAACTAGGAAATGGCTGTTTAAAACTATGTTTTTAAAGTATTTTTTAAATAATAAAATAATTCTAAATAATAATTTAGAATAACGGAATAAAAGAGTAAAATAAAAACTAAATATAACAATACTCTGGAAAAAATAAACTAATGATAGTGTAAAAATTGAACTGAAAACCAAACGATAACATTTTAATTCAGAAGCCTTTAAGAAATAAAAATAAATAAATATAGCTAAGATCAAATAAATACAATGAGGCTGAATAAACAAAAAAATTAGCGAGATAATTAAAAAACAAAATTAAAAAGATAAAAAAAAAAAATCTTTACTAGGTTAACAGTGAAACAACAGAAATCAGTGTGTAAAGAAAGGAGAGGCAGGGGTTCAGTCTTTTTCATTTATTTGGTGATATGTCACAGGTGACGATAAACTCACAGGAAGTTATTTCTGTATTACAAATAAAGCATCATCTGTACATAGAGACAGCTGCAGGAAATGATCCCGCACGAAAACAAAACCGATCAGCTGGAGTAAAAACGCTTTAAAAAGAGCCTGGGGGCGAAAAGAAAAGAAAAGCAAGCGAGCAAACCATCTAGAAGCATGAAGACGAACACTGAACGCGATGCATGTGGAGTTTGATCCCCGCGTCGGAGGCAGACGCATGGCTAAAGACACGGATATCTATGGCAGCGTCGAGCTCCGGGACCAGTCTAAAACCTCGGAAATATGGCACATTCACTCGAAGTGAGAAAGAAAGACAAACCGTGGTAGGAATTCAACAGTCGGGCTCCAAATCCCTCAGACTCCGGCTGCAAGACCCGCTCGGAAAGGCACGTGGTTTTGTTTTTTTTATTTAAATAGTTAAACCGCTGACGTGAGCACATTCGAAACATCTGATTGGACGCTGCGCGAGCGGGAAGGCGCCCGCGGGACCAAGACACGTGGGCTATGGGTGACGCCGCTTCTCTAGAAGCACGACAGGAAATCGGTTCTGGACCGCACACGGACGTTTACGCGCTAATCTAGTCTCAGACTATTTGGCTGGTCGTCGTACATCTAGTCTGACGTAACGGTCAAGCAAACTACAAAAGTACGTGACAGCATTTCCTGCTACAGGTTCACTAGGCCTAGATCTACGGTTTCCTCGGAGGAATGTTACACGTGACGCTCGCTATATACTGTACACGCCTCGGTATCGCTCCAATAAGTTAAACATTATTTCCTTCAAACACCATTTAGGAACGTATGAAATGCGGGATCCACACACACACACACACACACACACACACACACACACACACACACACACACACACACACACACTGCGCCGTTCGAGATAATCGTTCCCGGGAACGGTTTTAAATAATACAAAATTTGACCTCGTCCTTCATTCGCTTCTTAAAATGGTCGTAAAATACAAGTAACGTCAGAAGTATTGAACCCTTTTGAGTTTCGCGTGTGAGCGAAAAAAGTTTCGGTCCCCGTATATTTTCATTTTTAGGAGAGCATTTCCTTTTTTTTTCATTGCTATAACGCGTCTGTAAAATTGTATTTAAATCAGGCAGTGCAATGAATACTATTACGTACAAATACTAATAAAAATTTTGCACTTGATAAATCATGATGATCTGTCGTGAAATGTGCTTATTTGTCACGAACGTTATAGCTAAATATGTAGAACTGGGTTTTTTTTGTTGAGTGAAATGCATATTTTCCCTAATTTTAAGGGGGAAAGTTGACCTAGATTTTATAAAGTTTGTTTTGTATATAAACGGACGTCCTCCAGTGCAGCAGGGGGCGCTGATGGAGGGCGATTTGTTTTTAATAAAAACAAATAAACCAATGGTCCAAATGGTTGAAAATAAAATTTTTGAAAAATAAAAGTAAACAGTCATTACTAAAACATCCAACAATGCACTTCAGTCCAATATTGGCCATCTTTTTGCAACAAAATTCATAAAAAATGAAACAAATAGAAACCAAATGTGTAGAATAGGGATTTTGAGCAATATATATATATATATATATATATATATATATATATATATATATATATATATATATATATATATATATAATTTTTTTTTTCTAATTTTAATTTTAAGGGAAAGTTGACCTAGATTTTATAAAGTTTGCTTCATATATAAGCGGACGTCCTCCAGTGCAGCAGGGGCGCTGATGGAGGGTGATAGAAATAAAACAATGGTCCAAATGGTTGATGAGGTTTCCTCATTTTTGAAAAACAATAGTAAACATTCATTACTAAAACATCCCACAATGCACTTCAGTCCAATATTGGCCATCCTTTTGCAACAAAATTCCTAAAATGAAACAAATAGAAACCAAATGTGTAGAATAGGGATTTTGATGAGCAATATATATATAAATGTATATATATATATATATATATATATATATATATATATATATATATATATATATATATATATATATATATAAATTTTTTTTTCTAATTTTAGGGGGTGAAATGACTTAGTTTACATAATATTTAATCAGTACACTTGACTGAAGTCCTCCGCTGCAGCAGGGGGCGCCGATGAAGGGTAAAAACAATATTAAAATCCATTAAAAACAATGGCCCAAAATGGTTATGAGGCTGCGGAGATTTCCTCGTTTTGAACCACACAAGTAAACAGTAACTTCTAAAACATCCCACGACGCGCTTCAGTCCGTTATCGGCCATCCTTTCGCAGCGATCGCAACACAAATCATAAACACAGCGGTCCGTGTCGTGAGGCGATACTGGCTGAAGGATGGAGCGAGGTTTCTGGGTCGTTCTCGACCATTACTTAAAGATGAAGTTAAGAAGGACCTGGAGGAAGATGAGGAAGAGGATGATGGCCACGTCTCTCTGCGTCAGGAATGAACTCTCCGTCGACGAATGACTCGCCACTCGACTCCTCAAAGCGGTGACGCTCCTGTTCATAGAAGTGTTTAGTGATAACGCTGTAATATAATGACTGTAATAAATATAGTAGGGATGCAACGATGCAATAATACTGTGACATGAAGTCCACGATACAATATTTATTTGACATTTTGTACATTTTAAAGTTATAGTATTCTATCTGACGCACTTCAATATGAAGAGCTTCATCCCATGATCCTAACCAGCGCTGTTTAAGTAAATTAGTTGAACTAATTATTAGTGCTGTCAAATGATTAAATCACCATTAATTGCATTTAAAATATAAAATACACGTTTTTTTACGTGCATGTTTACTGTGTATATTTATCCTGTATATATAAATGCACACACAGAGTATATATTTTGAAAATGTTCACGTTTATATATTATATATATATATATATATATATTATATATATATATATATATATATATATATATATATATATATATATATATATAAATATATTCTTATTTATTCATACTATATGTTTATAAATTAAATATATTTATTACATATTTATCGCTTCAAATCGCTATTGCCATATCATGATAACATCGTTACATCCCTAAAAAGGTGTTTCACCTGTTAATGTCTTCCTGGGTTTGTCTGATCGACTCAATGGCACTTTGGATTTCGCTCAGATCCGTTCCTTTCTTTCTGAGGCGGCTGTTGTGTTTGCTCTTGTGTCCTGAAAGAAAGACCAGGATGAGTGTTTTGGAGTGTTTATAGTGCGCTGATGCTGTGTGTGTTTGACGTACTCTCGCTGCCTGAGGAGTCCTGGCGGTCCGGCTCCGGAGACGAGCAGCCACTCTCTGGACTCTTAGGTTTGTCGCTCTTGTGTTTCCGCTTTGGTCCCGTCACCTAATCACGAGCAGAACATCCACGTGTTATTATATTATATCCACGTGTTATATCCACTTTATGTTATGGTTAAGAGCGTCTGAATCATGTATGTCATTCGCAGGCGTTTTTGAAAGGGTTCAAACAGGGTCCAAAATGATTTGTCAACATCAATGAGGCAAGAACAATTTTACCAGACATAAATATGAGATGAAGCTTTGGGTTAAAAAATAATGGGATATATTTTCGTCACTAGCTATGTATTCATTCAAGTTGCAATTTTTTTTTAGATATATTATTTATTTAAAAAGCAAAATAAAATGTTAGTTTTATTACATTTGTTTAATTAAATTTAGACTTTAAATGTAATTTTTATGTGCTATTTACGTAAACCTAATTTCTATTTATTATTATTTACATTTACATTTGTTACATAGATGCATAATTAACCTAAGAATTTTTCTTCTTGCATTTATTTAAATATAAACTTAAAATTTTTGATATTTTATTCTATTTTGAATGAAAATGTAATTTCTAATCATTCTTATTTGTTTACATTTTTATTTAACTGCACATTTAATTTTTATAAATCCACGTATCCAATGTTCACTTTTGATTGCTTTTTATATGGTGTCCTAAGATAAAAAAATATATATATATATATATATATATATATATATATATATAATATAAAAGTATATATATAAAAAGTATAACCTTTATTTTGGTTTAAATTCAAAGTGATTTTAATAATTTAATTTTTACATTTATTATTATTTATAAAATGCACATTTAATTTTCAATAATGTTTTATTTATTACTATATTTAGTATGTAAATGCAAATTTAATTTCTATTTATTTTTTATTTACTACTACATTTATTACGTAAATGCAAATTAAATTGTAATCATTTTTACTTTTTTTTTTTTGAAATGCAAACTTAATTCATAATCCTTTATCATTATTATTATTATTATTATTAATTTTTAAAAATCTTTCAGAATACCATGAGAAATTATGTGAATAAAGCAGCATTTCACAAACAAAGACTCACAAGCCAATGTGAATTTTGGACCCTAGCTGCAAAGACGCATGCCTGACGCCAACAAAGAAGCAAACACACACAGGCATGCATGCAAAAGTCACTTGCAAAGAACACAAAGAAAAAACAAAGCTGAAAATGAGACAGCGGTCATGTGACCAGGTCAGGCAGCAGATGATTGGTGGCTTTGCAGAATGGTGATTGGTTGGTTGCAGAATGGAGAGAGCGCGCAGGCGGCGATGAGATGGAAGCAGAGAGAGGGATTGTGGGTAGTACGAGGGAGGGGTGGGGACAGAAGGACGTACCTGGCTCAGGTAATTGTCCCTCCGGGAGCCCTGCTGGGTACTGAGACTAACTACACTGGCTGAACGTACCATAGGCGTCCTGTGGCGCACTTTAGTCTGAATACAGCCGTCTTTCTCGAACTGAATCAGATCGTTGAGCGGATCCCACGGACGAGTGCTAGGACACAGAAAAACACACCATCCTCACAGTAAACAATGCACTTCCTGTCCAGCAGGGGGCAGCAGGTCTTCAGTGCACATTTAAGCATCATTCAAATCCATTAAAGCCCACTGTGTTTCGTGCACAGGTTCAAAACAAGGAAAGGAATCACTTTTAGATGAACGAGGCAATATGGCATACGTAAAGGTAGAAAAACAGAAAAACTGCACAACTGCTTATAACACAAAAAAAGCCCCAGAGTGAGAGAGAGAGAGAGTGGTAACAGTTTTTGCTTTTAAACGTAAGAAAAAGCAGACTGTACTTGCTTAAGCAACTATATATCAACTAGAAAAAAAAGTATGTGTACTGTGTATATTATGTATGTATTAGCGCGGTCCATCGATTAAAAAAATGAACTAATTAGTTGCATATTTTTCAGAAATTAAATCATTATCAATATCAAACTTTTTAAATATACTAAAGGCAATATATATTTTTTAACATTTCTAAAATGGGGTCTTTTTTTCTCGTGACTGAAGGCCAGCATCACTCTAGCTTGAGTGAACTTAAAACGATCTTCACATAAAGCCGTTATAATAACAACACTGACTTCTCTATAAACATCTGTAGCCATTCAGCATCACAGTACACTTGAGAGCTATCAATTTTAACATGAAAAAAAAGAACTTAAAATGTAGTGTTCACGTAAACCCATTATAGGCTAATAAATGTCATATTTGCCCAATGTATAGAAAGTTATCAGACACTTTCTAAAGACATAGATGAATCCTTAAAGCCATAAAAGTTATTTTAGAGGTTATTACAGATTATTTTAGCTGTTGTTTCTTTAAGAGCTGCCGCTGCTGAACGTCAATCTCATTTAACTCAACTTTTTGTCTCTATTAATGCAACTATATATACGAAGCTTCGGTCGTCTGTTTGGTAGCTCCTGATTGAACCGACCATGCACGCAGTTTGTGTTAAATAAAGCGGATGCGGGAGTGGAGCGCGTGTCTGAAACGTCTCCCGCTTGATGCGGGCATAAAAGAATCGTTTTGAGCGCTGCGTGTGAAAGCAGAGTGAACCGGTGCCGTGTTTGTCTTACTCAGCGTAGCGGTAATGCCACTCTCCGGTGGCCGGGTCCTGCTCGAACAGAGCGGGCATCCAGTCCTCACACTTGGCCTTGCGCTCGCGGGCCGCCTTCCTCTGAGCCTCCTCCAGGATGAACTTCTCATTGGTCGCCTCCGTCTGGTCCTTGTTATTGATAGCTCGAGTCACGTGCTGCCACAGCCTGGAGACGATTAGGGGTTATTTCTCACGTTAGTGCTCACAGAGAGCCCTGTTAAATCAGGTTCAGTTTTCTAGATTGTTTTAATCTCTTTTAGTTTTAGTAGATCTGATTTAGAAATATTTTTTTAATTTATATATTTTTTCTGGATTCCATTTTTTTATTTAATTATATAACTATACACTCAAATAATTAGATATTCAAAAACAATTTAAGGATTCAGTATTTTATTTCATTTTTTAATATTTTGACGTTTCTGTATTACATTTTAAAGATTTTTATTTAAAATATTTTTTGATTCTTTTTTGTTACAATTTTTACATTTTTAGTCATATCTATACTCATTCTACACACTCTCTCTCTCTCTCTCTCTATATATATATATACACACACACACATAAATATATATGCAGTCTAATTAATAACATTTTTACCAAAATTCTGTGTTTTCCGTTTTATTTTTCTGGTTTAATTAATTACTATTTATTAATAATTAACATGTTAAATGTTTAATACATTTTCCAGGATTTATGATTTAATATAAAAGCTATAAAAACTGTTGCATAAAACCATAAAAAAATGTCATTAATAAAAACTTTAATTTTTTAGTATTAAAGCATGGATGAAAAATTTAAGTTTGAATAATTTTATTATTATTTTTAGTAGTAGTGTTTTTGCAATTTAAAAGTCTTTTTGTGCATGAATATGGACTAGTCCATTACACAGCCCTACTTTTGATTGATTCCCCAAAAATGGCCCGATTCCCAAGACAAGTTTTGTTTTCTGCACCGTGTAAGCGAGGTTACCTCTCGGACTCAAACTCGCCCTGTTCTTCAGGAGGGACGGTGCAGCGGATCAGACGGTTCTGTCTCAGATCCGGCGTCGGGTTCCAGAACGTCTCCATCTCGCCCGTCTTCTTATCATTGATGAAGACTTCGCTGTCCTGTAAAACACACACACACACACACACACAATGACGTCAGAAACTCACTTTCAGGTCCAAATGCAATTAGATCGGCTTAAAAATAGCCTTGCATCGCCAGATTTGTCTATTTCGACTAAGAACCGCCCACTTAGGCAATTAAAACAATGCTAATTTTAACAGGAAATTACGATTTCGTTTTAAGTCATAGTGTTTTGACAAAAAAATTCACTTATTTTTAGTCATATTTGAATAGTTTTAGTTTAGACTAAATATCATCCAATTTTAGTCGATTAAAATCTAAAAGTAATGCATTATTTATTTATTTACTTTTAATGCATCAGATTAACGCTTTTCACTACATGAAATAAAATCATTTTAGATATTTCCTTTATAATTTCAGTCAACATTTATTTTATTTTAATTAATGAAGAACATTTTTATGATTTTAGTTTTAACTATAAAAACAGGATACTAGCAAAATTCATTACATTTTTGTATTTATTGAATTCTGTACTGTAGCTACAATAGTTGTTAATTAAAAGAACAATTAAATTAAATAAACTAAATACAGTTCACATGCTCAAAATATCAAAAATGCTTGAAATGCACTGTAACTATTATTTAGAAATGACAGAAGCAGGCTCGTTTTTATACGTTAATGAAAATTAGACTGTATCTTTCTTTTAGTTTTTGTCTTTTTGTTCTTTATTCAGTTGCCGTCTCGTTTCCAAAAATTGTTTTTAACGAAAATTATGACTCATATGACTATGTTTTTTGGATATGCTTGTAACATTTCGTCCTGATGTGGTCAGGTTTGGGGCCGCTGTTACTCACCCAGTGGCCCTCGAGGGTCGCCAGCACCTCCTTCCCGAGCTTGATCTTCCCGCTGATCTGATTGACGCTATCACTGCTGCCGAGGAAGGGCTGGAGGACAGGGAAATATCAGTCACGTCACTGAATCAGACCGAGCACCGCTCTTTTCTGGATGTTGTGCTGTTGTGGCTGTGGCATTTGGTTGGACGTATTGTTTGTGACTTTTCTGTCGCTGCCCCTCTGTTCCCCTCTGATCCCTTCTTAATGTCACAAACGCTTGAAAACGAGTCAACTTTCAGAACAACCAATCAGAATTGAGGCATAATGTTTCAGGAAATATCTGTTTTAGGCTTATGATCAGCTATCATTTCCCACTGATTCCAGGAATACAATGTAAAGTTAGGCTCAGGGCTAGGGATTGGGATAAGTCTATATTTTTGGACAGTAATGTTGATGTGTGTTTATCCGGCAGCACACACACACACACACACCTTGAGTCTGAACTCCAGCTGAGCGCTGTAGCCCGTCTTCTCACAGGCAATGGACACCTGACCGCCCAACTCCAGAGTCATAGTCCCGTATAGGATCCCTGAGACACACACACACACACACACACACACACACACACACACACACACACACACACACACACAGAGCACATGTGTTAATCTGTGGTGTATCAGAGTGTTAGTAAATACATCTGTGTGTGTGTAAGAGTAATTTTATAAAACTGTCTCACAACAACCAACAAATCACTGGACAGACAGACGGAAAAACATGACGCTCGCTAAGCTAGACCTTAGTCTTCAAGAGATGGGTCTTTGGTAACACTTTATATTAACTATGAGACATTAACAAAATTAACAGATCAAAAATTAAATAAATAAATATACACAAATTATAAATATATTTTTATGTATAATAATTACTATTATTAAATAAAAATATATATTGAAATAAATGTATCATATTAAAATGAATTACATATTTTTATAAATATTATCTATCTATCTATCTATCTATCTATTAATACATTTCTAACTGTAAAACACACACACACACTTTGATAAATAATTTTGTAATAATGAACACTCATAACACTTACAAAAATAAGAAAACAAATACACACACACACATAAAAATATGTATATATACACACATATGTATATGTATATATATAATACTTGTAATTGAACACATTTAAACTTAAAATAAAATAATTTATATTTTTCATTTATTTTATAATATTTACTACATTATAGTCTATACATTGACACAAACATTCATTAAAATTATTTATAATAATAATTACAAATAAATAATAATCATAATAACAATTATATATATATATATATATATATATATATATATACACACACACACACATTATCTAAAAATCTTAAAAAAAAAGTGTTATATAATGCAATAATGTTTTTTAATTGTTATCATTGAAAGACAAAGTGTTACCAAACTCTCATGTGTTGACTAAATGTAAAACTCTAGACTGTTTACTGCACACGTATCTAAACGAGTCCAAACGAGTTACTCAACATGTAAACATACCTAGATGTGTCCCTACAGAAGACAACACAGGGGACGGCGTTAGTGGCGCAGTACGAGCGCTGTGTTCAGATACAGCTGTGTGTGTGTGTGTGTGTGTGTGTGTGTGTGTGTGTGCAGACAGACCTTTGCAGTGAGCGTAGGGCATGTTCATCACGTAATCCTCCCCTCGGTTCAGAAACGACAGCCTGGCTTCACCGTCCAAGATGGCCGACAGAGAGTTTCCTGAGAAACACGGCAACAAACTCGCCATCAGACACGAGCGTCGGGCGAAATTAGGTGATTCGTCCTCGTATCTTCTTACCGTAAAACTTGGACTTGGCCAGGATGCTGCCGCTGAGACAAAAGCCGTCCTTTCTATTGCTGACGTAAAAGGCTGAAACCGGGGGATGATGGGATACCTGCAGGAGGACAGACACGTTGGTGTTGGTGTGAAGCTCAACAGAAACTGACTGGAACTAAAGTGGATTCGTCTGCTTGACCTGTTCTGCGATGTAGAAGGTTTTGCTGTTGGTTTTGCCGTGGATCCATAAACAGCGAAATGTTTCTCCGATGATAGGGTTGTACGGTTTCTTCAAACCCTGTCATTGACAGAAAAGATGAAGAAAGAAGTGGAAACCACAGACTGCAGGTGTCTGAAGGGCCGTTAGTGAATGTGTGTTTACCTTTGGCTTCTTGTAGAATCCAGAAATGTACCATTTGACCACTTTCTTCATTCGGTTATAAGCATTTTCCTCCACTGCCGCTCTGATGAGATCAACAAAACACAATTACGGTAACAGGTACTGAAATAAAAACACCTAAGATCTGATCTGATGACTTTAAGTGTGTATTTTCACCAGTAAAAATGTAAAAATGTTTTTGACTAACAAAAAACAAAAAATAAATGTTGTTTTCATTTGGTACTAAAATTACTAAAACTACATAAAAAAAAATAAATAAATAAATAAATAAATAAATATATATATATATATATATATATATATATATATATATATATATATATATATATATTTCAGTAATTTTAGACAAACAACTAAATTAATAAAACTTTTTATTAATAACATCTACTTCATTTTTGATCTAAAACTATGCTAAAATTATTTTTATATAAATTATAAAAAATAATAAATAAATATAAATAATTAAAATAAATTAACCAAATGTAAACAAATTATATACATAAAAATAATAATAAAAAGCATAAACAAATAAACTACATATAACTGGTTTAACATATTAAACTAAAAATAATTAAAATATTTTCAATATTATTTTTAAATAACTATTGCTTTTTTATCAATTACATTTTTTACACAATTAATCCCTAATAAAAGACCACCAGCTAACACCAGCTAGAAAGCTATTACATGTAACATGTATGCTCCTTTCCAACGTCACTTTATTAATTAAGTACTATTACATTAGTTTGATTTATATTTATTGATTAATTTAATTGTCGTAGTTTCATTTTTAATTTGCTTTAACTATTTTGATGTTCTTTTGTCATTTTATAATTTATATTTAGCAAAACAAATGTACTTCAGTTTTACTAATACTAGTACTTCAACGTACATTTATTTCGTTTCTAATTTTGTATATCTAAAATGTGTTTTATTCTCGGTCATGGTTTTTATTAGTTCTCAATTGGTTATTTGTGAATGTAAAGTGTGTGTTCCTCTCTTACTCAGACAGGAAGTCGGCGTGATAGTAGTAATCAGACAGCTTGTCCAGGAAGGAGCGTGGCTCCAGGATGAAGGTGGGCAGCACCACTTTGGAGAGGTCCATGCCGGGTCGAACCTGCTTCAGGAGAGTCCAGATCAGAGACTTATTCTCCTCTGATACCGTCTCTGTCTGAGCCGCCTCGCCAGCCTGAAACACACACACACACACACACACACACACACACACACATTAGTTTTTTTGTGAATAGTGGGGACATTCCACAAGTTTTCATACCGTTTAGACTGCATGCACTACTGCTTTACACCCTTAGAGAAAACATTCTGCATTTTTACTTTCTCAAAAAACAAACGTGTGTATGTTTATTTATATGCATTATGGAAAATTGGTAATTTTCTTAAAAGTCACCTTCTTCATCATACCTATGTCATTACACACATATTTGTCCTCATATGTCACAACACACATTCTCACACACACACACACACACACACACACACACACACACACACAAACACAAACACGCTCAGACTGACACACATGGACACACACAGACACAGACACAGACACACACACACACACACAAAGACACACACACGCACTCACACAGACACAAACACGATCAGACACACACACACACACACACACACGGACACACAAACACACACATAAAGACACTCACGGACACACACAGACACAAACACGCTCAGACTGACACACACAGACACACACATGGACACACACACAGACACAAAGAAACACACACACACAAACACGCTCAGACTAACACACACAGACACACATGCACAAATGCACTCACACTGACACACACACAGAGACATAAACTCACACACATACACACAAACACACACACACAAACACACACATACAGAAATGAACTCACAGACACACACACACACACACACACACACACACACACACTCACGCTCTCACACAGACACAGCTTGAATGAACAGATTGTGTCATCTCCGGCACAGACTTACTGTTCATCTCGCAGCTGCCTGCTGTAAAAATAGCTGTCTGAATATTGTGTTAGCATCTGTGCGTCAATAACACTCCTCTCCAGCACGACGCATGTGAGCGCCTCAATAATTCATGAGGATAAGGTCATAACCGGCAGTGTTTTAGACGCACCTCTCCCAGTTCCTCGTGGCTCTGCTCGATGTAGGTGGTCTCCCGCAGCGTCTCGTTGGGGTCCAGGTCGATGTAGGAGTCTTCCTGCCGCTCGGACGTGTCGCTGTCGCTCTCTTCACTTTTCTCCATCACCTCGTTCTCCCACTCCTCCTGCTCCTGCTCGTTCTCACGGTCAGACTTATCCGAGTACAGGTCCGGATCCTTGAACTGGTCGCTGTCGTTAAACCTGACGGATCACGCAAACTCTTGCATTAATCGATGAGCGGTGATGCTTTAACTACTTCACTTTCAGTCAGCATATGCACACAGAGAGAAAGAGGTCATGTAATTAAACAAACTCGCAGCTGATTTTGATCACTAGACGTCTTAGTTCGCTTTTACACTCAAGAGTAAAATAAAAGAAATAAAAACCTCTAAACAGGGAGATGAATTTTTAAGGGGATATGCTTTTGTTGAAGCAACCCACTGACATTATTTTAACTCATATTAAACTTAATTTAATATAAATGACATTCAAATGAAATGTAAATAAATATAAAACATAACCATTTAATAAAAAATAAATAAAATATATATATATATATATATATATATATATGAAATATATATTTCTATATATATTTATATATATATATATATATTATATATTTTTTACAAACAATTTCGTTTTGGAAGTAAAAACTTTATTTCCCAAGTAGAAAGATTGATTGTATTTTTTTTTAAAAACCACCTTATTATTTGCTTGGTTTTATTCACTGTTTAAAACGTTTTTTGAAGACGTTTTCTTTCTTTTTTTTTTTAAACAAACATGAAATGTAAAAAACACTTCCGCATCAATTTCACCCTAAAAGTGACCGTTAATGCGCTTTATTTCAAATGTGCATTTAAATGTAATAATTTCTAATATCACTCATGTGCCATTAAAAGACAAAGTACTAGTGTCTTAGCCAAGACTGAAGATTTAAAGTGAACGTCAAGGAGAATGTCTGACATTAAAAATGAACATGCGAGTGTAATAAAAGCGCTGAATAAAATCTGAATGTGGAGAGGCAGCGAGATGACAGCTGGCTGTGTTAATGTGTGTGTCTCACTGAAAGCCCTGCATGTTGTGCGCCCTCAGCAGACTGTAGAAGTTGATGTGCGAGTGCTCTGCGGTCTGCGCCGGCTCCTCTTTGCCCTCTCGGATCATGGTTCGCTTCAGCAAACTCGAGCATTTCAGAGCCAGCTCGAGAGCGTCCATCCAGCAGCGGCCTGCACACAACACCAGCTTTAGAAAGAGCGATGCTGAGGTAACACACAGCGCTCTTCTGTGCGTCTGAGACTCACCGTCTGATTCTGAAGCTGCTCTGAAGATCAGGTGGCTGCTGGGTAACGGCTGCGTGATGGAGCCCACGGCTTCTCCTTTAGGACCCTGAGACACAAACGTGAACATCAGAAACATTTGATCAATATTAAAGAGCCCATACTGGGCATACTCACATATGTGTATATATATATATATATATATATATATATATATATATATATATATATATATACATATACACAATTGAATTGAATTGAATTGAATATACACAATGTTTAATGGCTGCTTTAATACAGAAACTAATACTTTTAGTCAGGAGGATTAATTAAATGGATTATTTGGACATTTATAATGTTCCAAATATTTAATGAATAAGTGCTGTCTATTAAACCTTCTATTAAATTATTCCTGTAAAAAATAAAATAACAATATCATAATATATTATGATAAAACAATTTTAATAAAACACATGAAATATTACAAATTTTATTACAACATTATAATTATAAAATATAATAAAAACATACAAAAACAAACTCTTTCGATAATAAAATTTAAAATATTAAAATATAATAATTTAAACATTCTATTAAAATCTTATGTTACATTAATATGATAATATAATCAATTTAATATAAAATGTATGAAACATTTAAAAAAATTAACTTTTTTACTATAATAAAAACATTCTAATATAAAATATTAAAAATAAAATACTAAAATATTAAAAACGAAAACATTTTCAACAAAAAAATACTAATATTAAGATGTGTATACTTCTGTTTTATTTTTATATTATATTCAGTGTTTATTGTTGCATTTTTATTATGCTTTTGACTTTTTTGTGCATATAATGCAAAGCCAAAAGCGTTTTCTCTGTACCTTGACGGCCCAGATGGACTGCTCAAGCGGGTGGAAGAGCTTAAAGCAGAAGCCGTCCTTTTTGGAGGGTCTCTCGATGAGCTCGCAGGCGTTGAGCAGGACGGTCCCGACCCACTGGCCGTTCTTATTGGTCTTATAGATGAGCAGGACGCCCGGCTTCAGCACACACCACAGCTTGGTCCAGCTCTTCAGCGTGCCTCGGATCTAAAGGAGAAACAGACCGAAGATCGATCTAACCTCTTTCCTCCAGACCCTGCAGCTCTTTTTTCACACATGATCCTCAGTGTGAGCATTACCGTGATTATTAGAATGAGCTGTTTACCCCTGCAGCGACAGGAAGACGGACAAGTGCTGTTCACTTTTTAATCATGCTTTGGATTTACTACCAAAACTTAATGCATCGGTCAGCTCTGGATGCACTTCGACAGATTTGATGAAAAACGAGACAATTTTGAGACTATTTATGCAGAGAAGCATGCATTATTAAAACTACATTTTGCACCGTAAAAATGGCAAACCTTGAGCCAGTCGGCCATGACGATGACAGACGGATCAGTGATGGTGCTGAGCAGCTCTTTAGTGGCGCGTTTCTTCTCTTCTCTGTAGTTCTTTTTTTGCACCTGAACACACATGAATGCATAAAAGCCACATTATTAGTCATTAGCACTAGTAATCTCAATGCATATATAAGAAAGGCACTGAAAGCATCAATTAATGTGTGCGGCTGTACCTTGAGTGACTCCTTCTTAGTAAGCTTGTTTCCAGACGCTGATACGTCTTTATCTGAGCCATTATAGAGCTTGGTTTCTGACTGAAAAAATAACATAAGAATTAATATTTTATACAGCATTATGAGAAGTGCCTTAGGTTGGGCTAAATTAATGTGGCATAATCCATACATACACACACACACATATATATATATATATATATATATATATATATAGATATATAGATATTTGTGCACACAAATAAAATTAACATAAAAAAATACATAAAAATATTAAGTATTAAATCAAAATAAATATTCCAACAGAAAAGTTATTGTATATTACACAAATATTATACTGTGTTTGTATATATAAATTAAGCATTAACTGAAATAAAATAAATAAATATTAATCATTAGCATTAAATATTAAGAATAGTAAAAACAAAAAACAAAATGACTTAATAAATAATAATAATAAAAAAATTAAAATGAATGGATAAATAAATTAAATGTACATACATACATACGTTACATCAGGGTTATTAAAACATGAAAATAAGTGTTACTTTTATTTAACTTTTATTTCAGATATATACACATTAAAATAAAACAAATATGATGACAGAAATTAAATAATAAACATTATAATAAATATTAACTAAAAAACATATTTCAACTATATTCAACCACAACGTTTCTCTTATTTTTATTTTAGTAAAACAGAATGACAAAAATACAATGACATTACTTGACAAGTATTCCGCACAGCACAAAACACAATATAAAACACAAAGTAAGATTTGATAACTAATTCCTCATTCACCTTCCAGGTGGGTCTGAGCTTGTTTCATTTCCCCCCTGAAGCTTTTCAAAGCCGATTAGGTGAAACATCTCTATGTGAACGTGGGTTAATTAGCCTCTGGAAAGCGCTCTGCCGCTCATGTTTGACAGCTCTGTGATTTGGGATTTATCCTGGATTTCGAGCGTGTCTTCTAACGGTCTGTCTGGATGTAACGGCACGCCTGTGACGTCTCAAACCCACCGGGGTGACTCTCGCAAACCTGGATCAGTGTTTATGTGCGGTCACGAATCCGGCTTAATCCGGCCCAGACCAGCCGTGTGGGATGCTAACGGGGTTATTTCTGCTAATCAGCACTCGCCCCCTGCTGTCTCTTCACCTCTGAGATGCTCTTGACTATGTATAATTAATAAACACGAGCTGATGACTGCTGGGGGACCCGGTGACCCGTATCGATCCGGTTCCAGCCCCGGAGGATCATGGGTAGGGAGGATAAACAGGAGTGTGAGCGTTACCTTGCTCTTGGATATGGAGTGTGAAGAGTCTTCTTTCAAAGGCAGGATTTCCTCTTTGCCACGATCGAAACCTGCAAAAACAAGACATTATGATTCGGTTAGGCTGATATTTAGGATTTATCTGATTTTTTTTTAAATAAATAAATAAATCATTATTTACGATGTATATGCATTTATTATATTTTTCATTTCTATTTTAATTTTATTAAATTATCCGTAATTTTGTTGTGTTATTCTGACATTTTTATTTATGCATTTTTAATAAACATTAAAAATTGTTTATTAATTTATAAAAAAAATTAAATGTAAAACAAGTTACATAAAATAAACATTAATAATATAAAATAAAATGAATTTTTGAGTTTTAATTTCAGTTCAAGCTTTATGAAATACAATAACCATGATGCCCCAGTAATCCAAAAATGGAGAAAAACATAATAATAATAAAGTAATAAAGCACATTATATTTTACCTAGCTGCCAGGACATTTCTCATTTTGCTTTCATTTAAAGTACTAAAATGACTAAAGCTAAAAATAAATAAATAAACACATATTTATATTAAAAGAAAACTAATAAAAATGACAAAACAACACAACAGAATTACTAAAAATATATAAATAATTAACTAACTTTAAAATAAAAATAAAACACTGATTCAAAATATTATAATATAAACAGAAATAACATCTCAATAATACTAAAATAGCACTGCTGTGCATTTTTTTTCCTCCTTTTCTGTGTACCAAATAACACTGAACATGCCATGTTATGTTATGATGCAATAAAAAGAAATATTAAAAAACAATATTAGTTATAATACATGTATTCACAAAAACGAAGGATTCTCATGTTACCGACACCGGGGAAATTTCACAATTCTTGATATCATCCGCACGTCTAATGATTCACGAGAGATTGATGACACTTTTGCTAATATAAAACAAGTGCTAGGGCAGAAAATGCAATAAATAGTGGTTTGTTTATTTAGCATTTAACGGCTTATCAGAATCAAAGGCTATAATCATGGCAAATTTAACAATTAAATGCACAATAACAGTGACATGTTATTACAAAAATGAAAACATAACATATAATAAGAACATGTTTAGTTTGGTAAGTACTGGTACTTTTTGACACACTTCAGTATTTTATCACAACATTATATAAGCACTATATCGAACATTAACTCTTCCTATCGTTTTAACAGAGAAAATTATATGGTGATAATTATCGCCATCGAATTATCGGCCAGCTCTAGGCTCACCTGATCCCAGAGCAGACTTCAGAGTCTGTGACTTTCAAGAGCAGAGGCTGATTTCAGCCGGAGCAGAATCTGATTATTTCAGTCCCATAACCCTGAGAAAATATCTGTGTGACGGCTGTATCAACACCTCAGAGAGCCGTGAGTCAGAGATTCACAGCAGCTGGAGGGGAACATACACACACACACACACACACACACACACGCACACACGCACACACACACACACACACTCAGTGCACACACACGCACACACACACACACACACACACACACACACACACACACACACACACACACACACACACACACACACACACACACACACACACACACACACACACACACACACACACACACACACACACACACACACACACACACACACACACACACACACACACACACACACACACACACACACACACACACACACACACACACACACACACACACACACACACACACACAACACACACACACACACACACACACACACACACACACACACACACACATGCACACACACACGCACACACACACACTCGTGCGTGCACACACACACACACACACACACACACACACACACACACACACACACTCGTGCGCGCACACACAGACACACACACAGACACACACACGCGCACGCACACACACACGCACACACACACACACACACACACACACACACACACACACACACACTCACACACACACGCGCACACACAGCATCTGATCTCTGAACAAACTTCTAAACCTGAAAGTAACGGGCTTAAACAGCATGAAAAAAATATACTGCTGTTAAATGATTAATTGTGATTATAAAAGTTAAAATAGAAGTTTTTGTTTACATAATACATGCATATACTGTTTATTTATTATGTATATACAGATATGCAGTGTTTATTTTGAAAATATTTACATGTATTCACACGTAAATATTTACATTCATATCATCTGCATTATACATGAATATACTTAAAATATAAACAACATCCTTCTAAATGATATACATGCATGTGTATTTATATAAACATAAACATACATAGTATGTAAACAAAATTTTTTTTTAATCGTCACACTAATCGTTTGACACCACACACACACACACACACACACACACACACACACACACACACACACACACACACAGACACACACACACACACACACACACACAGACACACAGACACACACACACACACACGTTTGAGTGCATGAGTTGCATGCATTTTTGACTCCTTAATGTGTGTGTGTGTGTGTTGTAATTTTATTTTAGTATACTAATATCTTTTTAATTTCTATTATGAATTAATTTATTTTATTTTATTGCATTAACATTACTTACATTTTAGTCATTCTGATGTTTAATTACATTTTGTTTATAGTTTTTGTCAGCTTTTAGTTGGTTGTGTTAAATATTTTACAGATTTCTTTCATGTCAAAAATTTGGGTTCATCGTGAAAAAATAAAAATCCTTAAAAAACCCCCAAACTTTTAATCGTAAGTTTGTACTTCAAATTAAGAAAAACAACTAGCTGAAACATAACTAGTCTTTCAGTATCCGTTTAATTCAAGGATGTGTGTTTTAATAACTGTGTGACGGACGAACAGACGGGTTTTATATCTAAGGCCTTGAGGACAGGGTAACACTTCATAATTAGCAAAAAACTAAAAGAGTTTGATGAGATAAGGCCAAGGACGATCTGTCAGTGTCACTCTGTTTCTCAGACGAGTATAGCACAGCTGTCACTTTATATAACATCTCTCCTCGAGAGCCATTGTCTCGGCTTTGTTTGGAAAAGGAGGAAAAAAGTTGACAAGCTAATAGAAATTATGATTGAAGACCTTATAAAACAGCTTGCTAAATGGAGTTTTCTTAGTTGGACGTTTTTGACTTTTCTAGGATGGGAGGGATGAATCGTGATTGTTATTTAAAGACATTCCCGGTTAAAAAACATCAATGTTTTTGGTGCGTTTTTTTCCCCTGAAGTGCAAGATTGAAACATTTTTAAATGTGTATATGCTCTAAAAATGTTTTAGTTTTTTCTCCCCAAAGATGTCAACACAACAAAGTTGGAGTACGCTTTATATGAAAATATTATTTAGGTGAAATGCAATTACTAAACTAAAATTGCTGTGAGTAAATACAAACAAACATTGAATTAATCGCATCCAAAATAGTTTTTGTTTACATAATATATGTGTGTGTTCCATGTATATATAAACAAGCACACACAGTATATATTTTAAATATATTTACACACATTTAGATATTTAGATTAATACATTTAATATGCAACATTTTTCTGATATATATACTGTATACATTGTGTAAAAAAAAAACACTATTTTGGATGAGATTAATTTTAGACATAATATAGCATATAATCATCTCAAAGTCATGCGAGTCATGTAAAACTGTGCTTTTTATTGACAGAATGGCAGTGTTTTCAAGAGACCTGATGTTTTTGGCTCAGGAGAGCTGTGGATGTAAATGACGGCCCATCGGTCGAGTAATCAAGTCTATTGTTTGTGGTTTTTTCCTCCGCAAGCCGAGCCAAGCATTGCGTTCATCCCGCTTCAAGAGCTCTTCGACATGATAATCATACGCTGAAAAATCCACACGTCCTCAACCTGATGAGAGCATCAGCGTAACTCGTCTATTAGCATGTTAGCCACCGATTCCGTGCTGCATAAATCTGCATTAACCACGCTTTCATTTAACTACAGGCTCAAGTGCGTCAGGAGGTAGATTTACTTCACAATCTGACTGGAACTGGGGAAAAAAATCCTACTGATAAAAAGAGACACACACACACAGACACACACACACACACACACACACACACACACACACACACACACACACACACACACACACACACACACACACACAGACACACACACACACACACACACACACACACACACACACACACACACACACACACACACACACACACACACACACACACACACACACACACACACACACACAGACACACACACACCATTTATTAAGTTAGTAATTTATTAAGCCTTTTGAATTGTGGGGACATTGGAAGTGTCCACATTCATATTGCAATAAACACATTTGTGCCCTCATAAACCACAAATGCCAACACACACACACACACACACACACACACACACACACACACACACACACACACACACACACACACACACAGACAGACACACACACACCCACACACTGTATCAGTGAGATATTCAGATCTCAGAGATTAGTCTCAGACTTCAAGACTGTCCTTACAAAAAACAAACAAACAAGAATAAGCGACCTTTAAATTCTTCCTTCCTGTCATTTTAGATTAATTCATAAAACACTTCTCTAAAACGCAATACAGTTACAACACATGTACAAATGCAGACATGCACTTCTGAAGGTTTTTTTTACCAACACAAATAATTTATAAATGATAAATAATTAATCCGTCCTTCAAATGTTACGTTTTGTTCTACTTTTTCAAATCACAAAAACAATTTAATTAATTAGTTTTTAGTCAGTTTAATTATTTATAATAATAATAATAATAATAATAATACAATTTTCTAATAAAAAAAAGTGTAATTATAAAAATCTGATTACTTGTTATGAATATTTAATAATAACATTAACAGCATGTTAATCGCCTATCCATCCATCCATCATAGCCAAAAATATATTGCATGGGCCAAAATTAATTTTGTTCAATCCTAACAAACCATACATCAAATAGAAAGCTTATTTCCTCATCTCATCTCATCTCAGTTTGACCCAACGAACCCTTATGAACGGCTTCGTCCCTCTATCTTTCTGTGTTTTAGACTGACATCCTCTAACACATCCCAGAGTCTAGATCATCTGTAACGGTTGTCTGTCATAACAGAGATATTTAGCACTGAGCTACAGGAACACAGCGAGACTTCAGCTCACTCCATCTGTGCGTGTGTGTGTGTGTGTGTGTGTGTTTAATAAGCCATGACGCTGTGTGAGTAATAATCCACCCATAAAGCAGGAGCTCACAGACAGACTGATCATTAGCCAGAGTGAGAGAGAGAGAGAGAGATTGGACTGGATATACATAGAAAATCTAAAACTAAATATGGCCTCGGTCTGAAAAGCACCGGCAGATCTCTGTCAGACAGCAGCACTGCAGACATTCACCTGCTTCTCAAACATTCAGCACACGTGCCTGCAGACGGACAGATAAACCCATCTCTGACTGCTGTATATCTGCATCACATCGGAGTAACGCGCACAAAGCGGGCTCGGACCCGGACGCGGAGCCTGAGCCCGTAACGAGCGTGAACGCATGTATCCGTGTTGGTCTGCGGTGAGGCAGTGACGTGTGAGATATTTCCATACTCCTGCGGCGTCCTTGACTACGACAGAGCGGCAGAAACGGGTGTAATTCCACCCGCTCGCCCTCAGCAGCTCCGTCCATCTGAAGGGCAGAGAGCATCGTCTAGAAACACAGACAAACACTTCATACCACAGACAGCTGATGTCCTCGTTTCGGAGGGTATAACAACTACCCCAAAAACAGGACCAATCCTTTTTTCCCCAACTTACATACCGGTGGCGTGAAGCAAACATTGTTAGAATAATAATAATAATAATAATAATAATAATAATAATAATAATAATAATAATAATAATTCTAAAAAGTAACAAAAAATTATAGGACTATTTTTATGCGGCTTTTTGTAGTTGTAATTAATCATTTTAATTTATGACTAATATTTTTAATAATAATTTACGACTAATATTTTAAATAAAAATAATAAAAACGAGAACATTTATTTTCATCATAAAATAACTAAATTCAAAATTATGTTATTTTAGATAATAATAATAATAATAATAATAATGTTATTATTAAATGATCATAATAGATGCAGTTTGGTTATCCAATCACTGTAAATATATAATATGTAATTATTATTTTATAATTATAATATTTATTTGAAAAAATATAATATATAAATAAACTACTACTACTACTACTAATATAAATTATTATTATTATTATTATTATTATGCTATATTCACATTTTTATTCCTAGTTATACTTGTGGTGCTGGTAAAAAAAAATGGACGGCCTACCAAAAATAAATTATGAAGAAATACGATTCTGATAATGATTATAATAAAAGATTTTCAGAACCCTCTACACTCGACAACGTGAGCATCACAACCTGATTAATGCAGAATACAGCAAAAAGTCCCATCCTTGCAGCATGTAAGATAAATGCAGTGTTACCGGCGCTCATCCGGTCAGCACACAGGTGTCAGGACGGGAAAAGCACCTGTGTTTCTGCACACAGCGTCTATTAATAGTCACACATCTGTGCTAATCTGCCCGCTCATACAGTAAAGTGCAGATCCGGAGCGGTGCGCTGAAAAATTAATCTGTGGGATAATAAAGCTCAACTTGTTCCGGATGTAACAAATACCCTTCAAAAAACCAGGTTTGGTGAAGATGCACGAACCTTTAAAGACCATTTAAGTGCTCTGAGGTTCAGCAAAGACATCTACTTCTGTCAGCTTTATAGAGCTTCATTAAACAACAAAGTATTTTTTTGTGTACGGTAGGGGAAATTAATATTGTACATGTTATTCAAATTAAAGAAATTTGTGTAATTACTTGCTCCACTTATAAAAACAACTTTACTTGTCAGACGATGTCATCAAAGACGCTTTTTATCGTCCAATCAAATTGCAATGGATGAAAATTTAACTCTGGGGGACAAAAAATGTGTGAAAGTTGCATAATGTTAAAGTTAAAGTTACATAATGTAGCTGTTCAAAAGAAAAACAAAGCACACATATAAGAATTAAGGTAAACAATAAATAAATAAAAAATAATAAAGAATTAAAAAGACAAAAATATTATTTTTTAAATTACAAATGCATTAAATGTAATTTTTAAAAAATAAAATCAGCACAAAATCAATTTGCAAAAACAATTACAGTTACTCAGTGGAAAAGCATTTACATGGCTAGTCAATTAGATTTACTAAAAATTTACTAATATTGCTGATAAATATATAAACCATGTTTAAAATATTTTTGTTTTTGTAATAAATGTGCATTATATTACGTTTCTGATTATAAATCAAAATGATATACATTTTTATGCAATCTTACACTTGGGCCTAAATCATTCATTCTCAGTGCAAAGAAGACAAAAAGCCAGGCAGATTTGACTAAATCAACTCAAGTACTTACAAGATCATCAATTCATTCATTCTGCAAAGGTTTCCCTTCAAAAGAAGTTCTTTGTGAACCAGTGAGTTTAGTTAGGCTTAAGGGAAAATGAATGAAAAGTGAGTGTCTGATTTTGAGCTCCGCATCTTTATCCCCTATAATGACTGATCGAGCTGGATCGGAGCGATCCAGTAAATCAAAGCCACTGCCCTGAAGATATTTACACAGGTGAACGTGACAAGCACACACAAGATCTGCCCCGATGCAATGCACTCCGGGTCCATTAGCTAATCTCTGCCCACCGAACTCCACTAAAACGCTAAAAACAGGATAATGAAAATGCTAGTTTTAAAATAAAAACTCTCTCTCTGGTACATCCAGAGCATCCCTCTCTTCTTCCCATCAACACCATGAGGGATGAACGGAGTCAGATTCGCTGTGAGAGCTGAACCTGCTCGATATCTGCAGCAGAAACATCAGCAGCTCGATCTGCTGACCTTGAGCGGACCACAAAGCAAAAACAGACCCCATTCACGCTATTCGCACCTTTATGATTCCCATCAAAAGAGCTTCCAGAGAACTACGAAGGTTGAGAACCGGTTCTTACTCTTCTCGCAAGGTAGATAAAACACATAAACAGTTATTTATATTTAATTATAATTATATTTTTAATTATATTTAGAGACAAAACTCTTGAACTTATGGTGGAATGGGTCCTGTTCAACAAAAAACTTCAAATAAACAGAACATAGTACATTACTTAATTATAATAATTCTATGCAATAATTCAATAACTCAAAGCTATGCATTTAAATGCCCAAATTATTACAAGAAATGTATAAAACGTGAATTAAAATTATACAAATATTAACTCATTATATATTAAAAACACACACAAATAATTAAATTATTTAAATAATACTGTGCTACCAAAATTGTAATAATACAGATATATTATTATTGAAGAATAAATACTTATAGATTAATATTGTAAGGTATATTAATAAAACAAACAATCTAAATGTTTTTTTTTTTTAAATATACGTGTGTTACAATATTAAAAGTATTAAATATATTACAATATACATAAAAAAATTCAATAATAATTTGGCTTTGCTTTAATGTTTTCATTATCCTTTTAATAATTAGCAAGTAATATATTGTAACTATACACTGAGCAATACACTAATCATAAACTTTTTGTTTACTTGCATATTGGCAGTTGTACAGTTAGGACAAATTATTCTTTCCTTTTTTAAAACGAAATCGTAATAGTTGAATCCCTTACGATTCTCGTCAACAGAAATACTGGAAAATAAACGCGCATTTAATAGCAAGACGTTTAGCTGCAGGTTGAAATGAACAAGGCATCTCAGAGATGCGCTGAATAACAGATGCTGTAGTTTAGAGAGGCATCTGGAGTCAAACACAGGTTCAGTCGACAGCAAGCTGCCAAAACAATAAAACTTCATAGACAGTAAGCCAGTGACCCAGCCTGGCACAGACGCACCCAACCAACCCAGCTGCCAAACAAACAGAAGACGTAGAAGTGTCCCGAGATGGACCCACCTGGCAAGCAGACGGACAGCTCGTTGTAGCCCCCAAACGAGGCGTTGCGTATGAGTTTGCGTCCGTCGGGATGAGCCGGCCGGCCCGAGATGGTTCCTCCACAGGTGGAGAACCGGCGGCGGCCCAGGATCCCGTCCTGCTTCATCATGAGGGCGGCCTCACCCCGGAGAGGGCGAGGCGGAGGGGCTGCGGCGGGAATTCGGTGGTCACCACACACTCATCCAGCTCCGCTCCACGCATACACACACACACACACGCGCGCGCACTCCACTGCTGCTAGTACTACAGCGGAGAGAGCGCTGAGCTACACTCACTCACTCTCGCTCTGTTACTCACTGCAGCTCCTCCCTCTCGCTCGACAGCGCTCTGTGTGTGTGTGTGTGTGAGAGAGAGAGAGAGAGAGAGAGAGAGAGAGACGCTCCGAGTGTGTGTGTGAGACAGAGAGAGAGAGAGAGAGAGAGAGAGACGCTCTGTGTGTGTGTGTGTGTGTGAGCGAGAGGGAGAGAGACGCTCCGAGTGTGTGTGTGTGTGTGTGTGTGTGTGTGAGAGAGAGAGAGTGGGAGGGAGAGAGGCATGGCTCACATTCCTGAACGGCACTGACCACCAGAAGAAGAAAACAAGGTTTGAGCTGCCTCGTCACTAGACACCTGTAATTCGTGTTGTTGTCAATCTATCCTCTTTTATTCCGATCTGAATGCATGTTGACGTTTGTCGTGAATCTGGCTTAAAATTCACTTAACAACCAATCAAAACTAAAAGCTTTTTTCCCCCTTTTATTTGTTTTCTTACTTAAAAAAAAACGACATTGCAAAACTTTTTATAAATTATATTATGTATATTTATTTAATAAATATACATTTGTTTGTGAAATAAATAATATTTATATACAGTATTTCTGCATGGTTTTATTACATAAATAATAAATTAAAATGTATAAAATACACATAGTTATTAATACTTAATTGTTGATTTTGTTGATTGTATTTTTCGCATCCAAAATAATATTTTTGTTACATAATATATATGTAAAGTGTATATTTAAGAAATATATTAAGTTTATATATTAAACATAATTATATATATAATATATATAAATATATATATATTAAAAAAAAAAAAAACAAATATATATATATATATATATATATATATATATATACATATATATATTTTACTATTAATTTATTTATATTAATGATGATGATGATGATGATATTATTATTATAATATCTCAATAGCACTATGATAACATTTTATAAATCACCATAAATCAGAAGCCAACTCAATAAATACTACTTGATAACTGTATAATACATTACCTATTACAGTACTAAGGACAAGACTATGAATTGTGCAAATGAAAACTGTCCTTAATGCGTTTAAATGTCACACAAAAGATACTTTGAACTACAACGTATTCGTAAAAACATGAATAAGGTTTTGTCAGATTCACTTAAGACCGTTTGTGAATCCTTCCATGTGTCGGTGACTCAGATCTGATTTTCTCTTTCTGTCCCGGTCTCTCAGCTCGCTCACAGAGAATGCTTTATGAAGGACACTGGATCTCTAACACACACACACACACACACACGTCTGTTTTTCTAACAGCGCTGGTGAAAACAGAATCAAGCCGTCGGCGTCTTAAACAGACAGGGTATTAAACAGACACACATCCAGCCTGATCACACTATGGCCTGTCAAATCTGACACTGCAAAGGCTTCTGGGAGAAGCCGGAGCTACGTGAGGATGCAGCTCTCGTGAAAACTCACAGTAACCAGGTTTATTACAATCAAACTCACAGCAACCAGGTTTATAGACCAATCAAACCAAACGGCACTGACTTAAAGTATCAGACGAGAAACGTCACGCGCTGAATTTAAAGCACGCTGCGCTAATTAAACACACGTATGCATAGCGGCCAAAATCTGCATAATGCATTCAGTGACACGACGGAAAGCGCAGTGCTTGCTTGAGTCCTTTAACTACAGCAGTGAGCAAAACAGAGCTAACAAGCAACGCATCTCCAAGAGAGCGTTTAGGATCCAGAGGGAAAACTGATTTCCTTCAAGTCAATTTAGAAGCTGTTTGTTTGGAGTGAAATGTCAACAAGTAACTCACAGGAGGAGGCCTGCAGAGCGCTGGGTGTTTCTCGGTACTAGTGCTGTAAATTCAGACGGCTTTCGGTCAATGAACCGGAGAAGAGCTCCAGGAATCAAACGAAAGGTTAAAGAAGTTCAATAAGCTTTTAAACACTCCGGATTCCTCCTTCCTCCATCCAATCGCAATTCACGCCGGACGTCGTCACCAACCGGAGCGTCCCTCCCGGACTCTGCTGATGTCACTCTCAAGTTGCTAGGCAACAGACTCGCCGAAAAGCAGCGAGCGGATGAGACCGCAGGATGGCTGTGAATGATGCGCTAATTAACATAACTAATTAAGATGCTCTGGCGGATGTATAATTCAAAGCCTACTGCTCATTATTCTGTGCTGAATGGAAGTTATGCTGCATTTATGAATCGATTAAAAGATCAGCACACTGAGATCCGTCTGACTGTTATCAATCCATCTGTTTCTATCCATCCACTCATCTATCTATCGTTTCATCTATCTGTCTGTCTGTCTGTCTATCTATCCTTCAGTCATTTTTAATCTGTCTGTCTATCTATCTATCTATTTATCCATCATTCAATCATTCTATCGTTCTATCTATCCTACAATCATTTTATCTATCTATCTATCTATCTATCTTTCAATCATTCTATCTATCCATCATTCAATCATTATATCATTCTATCTATCCATCAATCAATCTATCCATCAATCTATCCTTCAATCAATCAATCTATCTATCCTTCTATCTATCTATCTATCTATCTATCAACCCAAACTGACTCCGGTGGATATAGATATATAGATTTAATGATTAAACAAAAGATAGATATCTAGATGGAACGTCTATCTATCTATCTATCTATCTATCTATCTATCTATCCAATGGACAGAAAGGTAGACGTGTAGAGAGATGGAACAATAGATCTATCTATCTTTAATTGTTCCGTCTATCTATCTATCTATCTATCTATCTATCTATCTATCTATCTATCTATCTATCTATCTATATCCCCATCTATCTATATCCCCAGGATTCGGATGGATGGATGGATGGATGGATGGATGGACGGATGGATCAGCCAAATTAACCCAAACTGACTCTATCCACCCCCAGGAGTCAGTTTGGGTTAATTTGGCTGTTTAATTGTTTACTGCACTCCAGCCATCTGGACTTGTGCCCATCAGGAGAGTCTTTAAGGGCTGACCGTGTCTCTGAATGAAGTGATTTTCAGCAGGTATCACTGCTGGTAATCTGTAAAGCCACGAGAACACTGAAACACCGCAGGTGACGTTCCTGTGGCCAAAGATGGGTGGAAACATGCCCACTTTAGCTGTGAGCCACAAGCTCTGCGCTTGATCACGCCGGTCACAGGTCTGGAGACGGGGGTCTGTGTATCTGAGCGCGTACACACTCACTCACACACACACACACACACACACACACACACACACACACACACACACACACACACTATGTGGAAAAACACCCGAGGTCAACAGCATGTTAATCTTTTCCATAAAAAGACATCCAATGTCTGTTTCGTACTCGAGTGAAGTCTGTCTTTAATTCGTAAAGCCTTTGTCTGTCGTTCTGAGCTTGACCGGTGTTATTCATGCTTTGTTTGCTTCTCATAAACAAGTCTGCACTGTTCACTTGCTCAGTTTACTGTGCTTCGTCCCTTGCAACAGTATCTCAGAGTGTGTTTGTAGTAACCGAAGCAGGTGTGGGTTTTCCTCGCGTGAAACTGATCTCCAGTTAAGGTCTGAACTGTTTCCCACTCATCTAAATTAGCAACCCGTCAGGTTAAAGACTGGTTAATGATCCAGACCACTGTACTGTTGCTTTAAATTCTCTACATTAGGCATCAGAATATTGTAATGTAGAGTTTGAAAAGTTAATATTTTGAAATTTGCTACAGACTACATTTAGAAATATACTTATTAAATATTCCTGTTAAGTGAGCCTTAGATGACAACAAAAATAATGTCTAAATAGGCAATAAGTGGTCTATAAATCATTTATATATGACTTTATCTACATAATAAAAAATAAAAAAACACTATAAACTTCAATTCATAATTTTAAATACTATAAGTAAAGTTAGCCATCACAATATTATAATGTACAGCATAAAAATAGTTACATTTGGTTTGCTATAGTGTTTTTCTATAATGTTATTATATTTTTAGTAATTTTTAGTATAGTCACTATACATGACAACTAAATTTATGGTAGCACTTCAGTTTAAGGACCAAGCATATTTCTAGCATATTGGCTGTTTATTAGTACTTATAAAACACATACTAATGCCTTATTCTGCATGACCATATTTTAGATCCCTTATTCTCTACTCCAACTAGCTTTACTAACTATTCATAAGCAGCAAAGTAGGATTTTGTTTAGGGAAAGCTTTCAGGCAAATGAATAGCAATAATGAACATGCATTCCCTTTTCTAAAGTGTTACCAAGGTTATCTAAATGCATAAATAAGTAACAAGATTAGGCACAGTTATGTTAAATTAGCTGATACATGCAATATTCATACTGATGAATGAAAAATGAAACGGAATGGAAAGAATATAAAATATATAAATTGTGGCTAATAGTGAATTTCTTTTAAAATTCCAAAAAAGCGTGATTCAACACGTGAATACTGTTTAACAAGTATTTCGGGATGCACCTTATTAAGAAGCTGGCTGAAGAAGCTCAAATACAAGACTCGAAGTGAGTGATATATTAAGCAAAAGCACCAGACAAAATGCTTTCAGACACAATGCACTTGAGACCTGGTGGATGCACTAAAGGTGGGCTTTATAAGCCACTGAAAACCTTATGCAACCTGGCTATGAGCCTGGATTAGCAGCCTAACGAATAAGATTAAATGAGTCAGAGCACATATACCGCTACTAAACAAACCGCCCAAACAACCAGTATCCTCAAGAAACCCATCTCAAGTCATCTTCTAAACCGAACGCCCCACTAAGACTTTAGGACACCATTAAGGAATGATTTCCCACAAAACAGAACGAATTTTCTACTTTAGCGAGCAGATTTACAAACCAAAAAAACCACGCTTGATTTCTGTTCTCACCATCGCAAGCGACTATAAAAAAATTACACTAAACACGCACTAACTAAACACTAGAGCACTAGTCTAAGTACTTGCCTTGTGTGCAGGAAGATTAATTAATCAATTAACATTCGTGCTTTGGTAAGTTTCACCTTCTCCATTCACAAATCAAACATTCATTTGCCCTCAAAGCCACCATGATTTTCCCAAACAGCAGACGATATGTGAAAGGCATCCCGTATGCAAACGAGCCCGCATCTGATTGGCCGCTCTGACGGAACACGCAGGTTGGGCAGCTTCTGATTGGCTGAGCTGCACGCTGTGCATTCTAACCTCATTTGCTGCGCGTAATCCATTAAGTCCAGGCCAACCACACCTGCTCAGGTCTGGAACAGAGCGAGGAGGCCAGTAAAGAGGATTTGTGCGCACATCGCTTGCCGTACTGATGCTATTCCGGGTGCGTTCTCACCGGGAGAAAGCAGCAGCGCGTCTCGTTATGAGACGCCGCTGCTGGCACTGAATAATTGAGCGAACTGTGAGAAAGAAACTTTCTATTATACATCTCCGAGAATCCGAACACGCCCTAACGGAGTGATTCATCCCAGGCTAAAAAGAAAGGATGAATGTGTTTTCAAAGCCGTGGCCAGGGGAAAACTGCTGTTGCCATGGAGACCCGACCAGAGGCGAGAGGTCCTTTGAAAGGTTTGGCGTAGAGGTGATCGCGTGTGTCAGCGTCTGGCCTCGCAGAGACATCGAAAACAAGTCGCACGCCACATGTATGACGCTGGAAACGTGAACCATTAAATCCACGACAAGCACTCTAAAAACAGCAACGTGGCGCATTTAATCAGATTAATATCATCATTGTAAAAGCCAAAGCCTCTGACAACTTTAATAACTGCGGTGTAGATGTGAGTTTGGTGTGTGTGTGTGTGCATGTGTGTGTCTCACAGGTGGTTGTAAATATGACGCAGGGATTATGACGATCACACTTTACATAACATCACAATATTGAGCTTTGACTGCACATGACCGTTAGGGTTCAGGCACCTTTTGACCTGCACCACTTTGCTGAATTAACTTTGCAGTTTGAATGACGTTTCAAATTATATTTGAAAAAATTGTATCAGTGCATAATTATTGACAATGAACTATTATGAAAACTATATTTACATAAAATAATAAATTATAAAACATACATAATTATTTCTGAAAACAATTAAAATGATTATGAATGTGCATAAATAAGCAACATGATATGTATATATGTTTTATATATATATACACACACATATATATATATATTTATATACACACATACTAGTGCTATCAACCGATTGTGATTAAAACATCCAAAATAAACATTTTTGTTTACATAATATATGCATGTGTACTTTGTATATTTATTATGTATATATAAATACACATACATATTGTATATATTTTGAAATTATTTACATTTATATGCTTTTATATTCTTATATTTTAAATATATTTAACATTACACATTTTTATTATATACATGTATATATATATAAATATATACATATATATATATATATATATATATATATACACACACACACACACACAATGTGTATATACATGTATGAACAATTAGCAATTAATTTATAACAATAAATTAAAAATGTAAAAAAAACATTCTTATGAATTATTATATCAATCTACTCTTTTACATTTACCAAGCTACGTATAAAAATTAATAATATAATAATTAATAATATAAAAATATAATTACAGATAACTAAAACTTACATAATTATATATGTCTATCTTTACAATTATTAGTTATTAAAATAAGTAAAATCATATAGCAGTTTATGCTTGATTATAGGGATTGCTTGGGTCAGTTTCTATTTGTCTGTAATTAACAGATTCATATAATAATATCAAAAGTCTGGTGAATTTATCGAGAGTGAAAGCGAAGCAACGAACCAATCAAAACAATGAAAGACTGAAAGACTCTGTTCTGGTCTGATTGGGTGTCACTTCAGCGGCCTCTGGTGGTGGAAACCAACACTACAGAGAAGAAAACCGGTCTATCCTATTTCCTTTTTTTAAATAAATGCTTCTGACCACATTGCACCCGTTTTAGTAGAAGCATTATATTTTTACCGAATGCCATGTCAGCAATTTTAACGGCAAAAACAATTATGTTAAGTCATATCACACAACGGAGACCTGACAAGACGCGAGAAGGCCTTTAAAAGTTTGGTGTAGAGGAAAACGCGATTAAATCCACACGGTCGGGTCTCTTACCGTGGCTGTAGCTGACCCCCGGGCTGAGGGAGGGGCTTGTGAGCAGGTCTTTACTGGGCGTGTGAAGCCCCGCCTCCTTCCCGCGCTGACTCATCCTTCCCGGGGTCAGAAGCGCCGCTTCATCACCAGGCATTAAGGCAGCTGTGGAACAACAACAAAGACAGGAGATGCATTCATTAAACCTTTCTTTGGCTGCATGTTTGCATTATAATACAGAGCTGACCCAAAAATCACTCCAGACCCGTAAGACCTTCGTTCACCTTCGAAACACAAATTAAGATGTTTTGGATGAATTCTGAGAGTTTTTACCACGATTAAGATCCAGAAACGTAGTAAGGACATCATTAAAATAATCCATGTGCCATCAGGGCTTCAAACGTGACTTTTACGAAGATAAAAGAGTAATTTATGCGCGAAAAAAGAAAAGAGTCAACAATATCTTAACTTGTGTTTCAGGTTTTTTTTTTTTTTTGGATTTAATGCAATATTTTATTCCTGAAAACATGTTGAAAGCTTTTTTTTTTTCAAATTATTTTCTGACTTACAAAAAAGGTTTAAAAAGTGTTAAAAGTTTCTTTAACTCTAATATGAGACAAGATTTGTGAACCTGGCTTTATTCGATGTTCAGATTAATTTTATGGAAAGCGTGGAAATTAGTATATGGGTCAAAAATAGAGTCTCTACTGTTTTAAATAAATTTTGCGGAAAAAAAAAAAGTCAAAATAGGGGTTAATCTTTCTGATGACAAATGGGTAAACCTGTAGTGCTCTGAAGGATATATTTGTAAAGATTTAAAATGACAATTAATTAGTATTTCAGGGAGCTGCAAAGCGTAATATCATCTAATGATCCTTGTTATAAAGATGCATGACAAGATTTTTCTGTATCTACACTATTGTTAAACTGGAAGAGATTTATATTTAGATAATGCATCATTTGCATATTGCACAAAACATTTAAGTAAACTTGTAATAAAAATATCTGCGCCTTGCATTTAATATCACGTTTTTTGACAATATTTTCGCTGTCTGAACGTGGTTTGACTGATGCACTTATTGTTGTAAAGTGCTCCCTCTAGCGGCCAACACCAGAAATAAACACAGATCGTTATCTGTAACACCATTTCTTTTCTCCATCTGAAGGTTGAACAGATTAAAGTGAGAGTTTAACATGTTTCAAATCTAATCTCTTCATCATCACACACGACCTTACAGCACTGCTACAGGATTACAAAAAGCACTATTGACTGTGTGTGTGTGTGTGTGTGTGTGTGTGCAGCTGAGATAATTTAATGCATGAAAAAGACCTGCACAATGACGCAGCATAAAACTGGGTGAAATAACACACTTCTAGAGTGTTGCTACACCAGTATAACAGCACACACGCACACACACACACACACACACACACACACACACACACACACACACACACACACACACACACACGCCGGTCGCTTAATGTGATGCAAAAGCAAATAAAAGAGAAGCTGAAGCGACAGAGCCGAATCACTTTATGCTAATCATTCATTAGAGATGCTCGTTTGAGATGCAGTATGAATATTTCATCCTCATCACTGAGGCTGTGAGGAAACTAATTACTAATAAGCCAATTAACCAAACAGACGCGCTAGAAATCTCCAGTTGTGAGTTATCGGGATCTCTGTTCTCTGCGTCACATTAATCTACATTTATGCTGCGTTCACACAAACCCCTTAAACGAGTGAACTTCTGAATGTCTGCCGAACGGCATCAGACGCTAACGCAAGAGGCATGTTGGAAATTAAATGTCAAAGACAATCTTTAAATCATGTTTAAACGTTTGTTGTGTGTTTGCTGCACATCAGAGACACTACGAATACCCTTGTAATAAAAACATCGGAAAACTTTTTATAGACAGAAAGGTAATATTTTAGACTGGAAGTAGGTATATAATAAATAATCAAATTTAATTTAATTCACATATCATATAAATATAATATCATATTATATAAATATATTTACATAAATTGTATATAATAATAATAATAATATTATATATATATATACTACATTTTACCTTCAATCAATTTTTGTTTTATTTAAATGAACCTAATTTTATATTTAAAAATTTATTTCCAAGATACCACTCATTAAATTAATCCATAAATAGTAAAATATGTATTGTACCAAGTTTATGTGGCTATAAAAAAACCCCAAAAACAAACAATAGTTCTGAAAGAAGAAAACATACTATTAAAACAGCTATTAAGCATCCCATTTCTAAAAGTAGTGTATATGCAGAAGCACAGATAACACACACACACACTCACACACACACACACACAGATGAATGTCAGCCTCTTACCTGGGGTGACTGGGTTTTCTCTGCTCTCTGCATGATGCTGAACACACACACACACACACACACACATCATAGACAGACAGACACACACACACACACATCATAGACAGACACACACACAGCGAGGGTCCGCCAGGCAGTGTTGGTTTTGGTGTTGGTGGGATTTTGTGCGTTGGGACACGTTGGCAGCAGACAGACAGACGGCATGAAAAAAAGACAAAAAAAAAAAAGACAAACAGGGAAAAAAAGAAAAGTAGCATTAGTCAAAAATGACACACACATAATGACACGTAAGACACCGGCAACAAAATCCAACCGAATAGAGCGAGAAAGACTGAGCAGAACAAAATCAGGAAAGGTTAGATGAGCCACACACACACACACACACACACACACACACACACACACACACACACACACACACACACACACACACTCTCATAACACAGTCCGGACAATGTGGATTAGCAAAGATTATAGTGAACTGAGATCAAAGCCATGACAATACAAAGCCCCGGGATTCTGATTGGTCGACACATCTGTCAATCAAACCACACACCAAGTAATTGACACCCACATCGAGTCCCGTTTAATCAAATAAAGCCGGTTTGAGGTCACGTTGGATATCGATGGATTAATAAAGCTTTTAGAGCCTCTATGAACGTCTGTAATCTATACAGAAATGTGTGTGACCCGTTCATACAGTGCTGAGCAATTAATGCCAGTTCCCTTAAACATCATTAAAGCTTCATACGTGGGGTTAGTGTAATAAAAAAAAGCAACATATTGAACATAAAACTAACTAGTCTAATCAGTCTGCCTGAATGTACGATGAACCAGTGAATCTAATCTGCTAAAATGTTTCGGCTCTGTACAAATATAATTTAATAACAATCAGAGCGGATGGAGAAGCTCAAGGATTTGTGATGTTTGACCACTTATGACAGTATCAAAGCTGTTTTCAGCATGACTAGGATTAAGTGAAAACACCGAATCAATCCCAAAGCCTCTTTCGGTGTGGGCGGCACTGACGAAACGGTTAAAAACTATTCATCTTTATTGCTCGAAAAAAAAAAAAAAAAAGTCGAAATACTCCGCTACAATGACTAAAACTGAAATAAGGTTACATAGGGGAAAAAAAACCTAGTATGTGCTACTAAACTAAATTGCATTAAAAAAAAATGTTTGCGAAATTGCTAAAACTACGACTAAAATTAAACTGAAAATATGAAAGCTAAATAGAAATATGAAGATGTACCAAAAATGGCAAAAAGCACAAGAAAATGACGTTTAACTACAATTAAAATAAAAAAAAAGAAATACAAATAAAACAGATAAAAAGAAAAACAAAACACTGCAAATTACAGAAGTATACATACAAAATGCTGAAAAAACTGTATTTGCTATTTTTGCCAAACTAATAAAAGATTACTGGTTGCTTTTTTAAGCAAAAGGTGGTTCTACGACGTATTAAATCAGGAGACGGATGACTCTCCAAACCTGTTATTCTAGTCTTTTTCCATCATTTTCAGAACTTGCTTTTTTCTTCGAGTTTGACGTCGTGAGGCAAGACATGCACACATATGCAGCTCAGCCAAAAACACTGTACGGTTTTCAACAAAGCCGTGTCTGGATTTCAAGAAAGTGCTGTTTCTATCACAGAGAAGTCTGGAAAGCGTCTGTTTGATAATCCTTAAACAACTCCACGTCTGCTCGGTTTCCTCCAGCATCTGTGTCCGTGTTACAGCTCGCGTCTGTCTATTCCCTCTCCTTTCAGCTTCCCAAGAAGACTGAGATAAAACTGAAACGCAATAACTTGCCTTAATATTACACTGATCATCTATTTAACCAAACCATGACTATTTGAGCTCAAAAGCAGTCATCAGCAGCACAGGTATATTTGTAATAATAATGCATTGTATGGATCATAATTATCGGCAAAAATCGTATTAAGTAAAAATGAAGATATTTTGTAAATTACCTACCATGAATTAAAACATTATGCATAGCCAAGAACTTCATTTAAACAACTTTAAAGGTGATTTTCTCAATATTTTGATTTATTTTTGATTTAGTATTTCGATCTCCAATTTCCAAATATTGTCCTATCCTCACAAACCATGCATCAATGAAAAGCTTGTGTGTTCTGCTTATATTGAAAAAATGGACCCTTATGACTGGTTTGTGGTCACTTGTGGTCACTTTTCCTCCAGGTCACGTTCTATAGGTAATCTATGTATGTAAAGCGCAAACCGAAAGCTTTTTAAGACACTGGCTATTTATTTAAACAGTAAAAGTTGCTTACCCTTATGATATGGTGAATCGTCATTCAAAAGCAATCGTTTCTGCCCATTTAAAAAATGCATGATTCAGTGGCGGCCTTTATTAATTTGTTCAATGAGAGAACGCGTCTTATAATAGGAGGGTTAGAGAGATAGAGCAAGTATTATTCGGCTGCTCATGTGACGTCGGCACCCGAGAGGCGGTTCATTACCAGCTAAAAATCAAACGGGTTTTATTAGGCCACAGATACGATTCATTTTTTTTTTCTCTTTGAAAGAAATCACTTTTATTCAGCGCGGACGCTGATCCAAAGCGACATGTGTAATATTGCATAATATTTCTATTTCGAAAAAATGCTGTACTACTTAGTCATCAAAAATATATATATATATTTTTAACATTTATGATAACCAGAAATGTTCCCCGAGCCGCAAATTAGAATGATTTCTGAAAATGACTGGAGAAATGATGGTGAAATTTCATCGTTGCATCACAGAAATCAATTTCATTTTACTATATATTCAAATAGAAACTAGTCATTCCAAATCATAATATTATTACACCGTTTCTAATGCATTTTTGTTAAACGGAGCCAGCTCTGGCGAGCACAAGACGCTTCTTTTAAACATCACTGGCCTCAAACTCTTCTTCTGAACGATAGTGTCTGTGGTCAGACCACATAATAACACAAAACGAGCGTTTTTCCAGGTCCCTACAGGACCGATTTAGTTCTCCTGCGGTGCCGGTCCGACGCTAAGTTATGGTGGTGCCACACGCTTCCGTCTGGAAATACAAATCAATGCAATTGCTCATCAGCAGCCAAACACAGGGTCTATTAATTCACTTCGCAGCACTAAACGTGAGCGAAAAATCAACGTAATGGATTTGCACAGAAATGTATGACATACATGGCAATTTTAATGATCCTCCGAAATCAATCCCATGGTTTGTGCTGAGCTATAAAGTTCATACATGCACGCCACGAGTAATGATTGACATCAACGCGTCAGCAACCTTGTATTCAAGATGCATGTGACCGACTAGTGAATAATATTTAGCAAACACACTGATTGACCTAAACGGCTGTCGAGACTCGGCTCAGTGGATTTGTTTGCCAGTGTTTCCTGAAACCTTGATTTGCAGGCTGTTTAAGCATCTCTTCTGGAGCGACATCAGATGAGCGCGAAACAAAGACGCCAGCTGATGTTTTAAAGCCCCGACGCTCGGGTGCTTTCCAGCAAATCCACCAGAGATTAATGCAAAACACTCAAGAGCATTCGGACAAAACAACTGAAAGACACACAGAAGCATCGACCGCCGGAGCTGAAGCTTTCTAAAACACCTGGAAAGAGTCGCTGTGTTCGTCCGGAGGCAGCGCAATCGGTCCTGAGGGCGCAATTAAAGAAAATGAATGCGCTTTTAAAGCACAGTGACTCACAGAAGCTTTTAGGAATGTGCAAGACTCGGTTCAGGCAAACCACCGACTAGTTGCTTTAGAAATATGTGGGTTTTGCACAGCCCTGGACAAAAGCCATGGATAATTAAGCTGTCTGCATGAGATATGCATTTAAAAAGATCTTATTAGAGGACTACTTGTAATGGAATGCAATATTAAACACAAAACATTTAAGAGGAAAATTACATGGATATTAGACATAAATTCAAGGCAATTTATTCTTCTTAATTCTGTCACGTTTAAAGTGTACTGATCTAAAGTCATGTTCGAATTATCAATAATGCTTTTAACAATACAAATTAATAAAATTACATTTTTCCTGGCAGCAAAGGCATTTTGATTTTGTACTTTTTGTTGTTGCTTTTGAACACACTTAAATTTTAATCATTTTAAAACACACGTAATGATAAAAATCAGATTTACATATGCCTTTTTTATGTATACATTTAATTTTCTTTTTTAAATTATACTATTATATATTAAATGCAATTAAACATGCATACATTATATTTGTTTGAATAATACATACACACACATTATATATATATATATATATATATATATATATATATATATATATATATATATATATATATATATATTTATATTTATATTTATATATATA